>NC_061800.1:11309001-11609001 GCF_021462225.1 Girardinichthys multiradiatus
AAAACAAACACATCATTGCTAGTCAATTTGTAACTTGGAAACAGTATACTGATGTTCTTTTTTTTTCTGTTAATCTGATATTCGTCTTACCTATTTCAGCTGCTTTTCCAGTATGTTGATGCAGAAGCTGAAGGTTTTTCTCGTTCCATCGATGTAGTGAAGCACAATTTTTTTTATTTACTTTTTTAGGTCTTTTCTATTTTGAACGGATTTAGACTGGCTCATATATTCAACAAATAGGTCCTGCTGTAAAGCAAAATGAACTTACAGTTCTGTCAGGTTACATAGTTCATTTATTAGGATTTCATGTGATAGGTCAACATTAAGTTGATTATACCTTTAAAAATATAAAAGGATGCATGTCTTTTTTGTTTGTTTTGTTTTTTAGATGTATTAACGCCTGAAAAAACATACAGATTATTAATAACACCCTTAAACACACCCCTGTGTGTTTTAATTGGCTCATTTAAGGCCTTCCCCGTAACACCCTTAAACACACCCCTGTGTTTTAATTGACTCATTTAAGGTATCGCCCCTAATGACGACAACCAATCAACATCCACTGTTACGCCCCTTGGACACACCCCCCTGCCCACATGGCAACCACATGGCGCCCACATGGCCCCCACCGGAAGTCCCGCCCTCACCGGAAGTCCCGCCCACCTGTCAAAATGTTTGATGAAAGGGTGCACTTAAATTCTCTCCTGTGCCAGAAGAGGGGAATGTCAGAATAAAATACCACTTGGGTTACAAATGTTTTAGCTCATATCTCCAGTAAGGACTAAGTGTCAATGTGAGACGCACTTTCTGCTTTGTTTTTTATAACTGGTGCCTAGCTCCCCAAGTCTACATTCTGAGAACCTGTCTGAATGTTTGGTGTTGATTCTTTTGAGAAATTATACATCTTCACAGATTAGACCATTATGAAATTTCTCTTTGGGGATTCTGAAACTATGGAAATAATGACCTGTAATCAGGCCTTCCACAAACATCATACGTCACATTTGTAATATTCAGAATATTTAGCTGTCACTGCTTGTGTAACAGGTAAAGTCAGAAGAATAATAATTTTTTGCTTTCCTATTATTTGTTGATGAAGTTCCGTGTATTTAAGCACCTAGGGTAATGATGAACAATTGCATTTACTTGGAAAATCCAGAAAGATAGACATATGTCGGCTTCATTTTGTTGGTGTAGTAAAGGCACAAAGTGATTGTTGTCGGTTTTCTTGCGCCGTTGAAGGCCATAGAATGGTCATGGTTTCTCTGTGGGTGCAGCGATGGGGGAGATGTTTTTGTTTTTTGGGGTTTTACCTACGAACAGACGTACCCTGTCTATTGGTCTCACTTATATGACAATGAGAGAAAGAGCAAGAGCAAACCTTAGTCCTTTTTAAGTACTGTTTTGCAGGCCTCCTAATTTAGGCATGGTGATATTGCCAAGATCACTGCCCTCCACATAATTGTTTTACTTTCGAAACACCTCCACTGTGCTTTCTCAAGTGTCACAGATGGTGAAGGCTGTTTTACCTGAGAGAGATACTTCCTCCCTTCACTCCTTTGTTCCAGGTGGCTGGGTTCTAGTAAGAGAGTTCAAAAGAAAACACTGGAAGTCCAGACGCTGATGAGGTCCATATCAGATCCTACTGTTCACCCACACCTACCATCAAGGTAGCAGAACGTGTTACCTGGATACACGAATCACATTGCAAAAAGGTTCCAGCTTCTCCAGATTGCCTTGGCTCCCAGGGCACAAGGCATCTTTCAACTGGATCATCTACTGGCTAACGTTGTGAGGAGAGCAGGCCGCCACAAGCCAAATAACTTTAAACTGATCACCGGCGGGTGGTTGAAGTGGTCGTGGAAGAACACTGTTTTTACAAAGGCATAATCATCCTTTTTGGCAGAGCAACGTTTGTTCCAGAACATACTGAAAACCCCACCACCTTGCCTGAAAACTGGAATCATAAGGTCATTTGCCTCACCATGCACACGCCATGGTGAGAGACACACAGAAACATACAGGGGTTGGACAATGAAACTGAAACACCTGGTTTTAGACCACAATAATTTATTAGTATGGTGTAGGGCCTCCTTTTGCAGCCAATACAGCGTCAATTCATCTTGGGAATGACATATACAAGTCCTGCACAGTGGTCAGAGGGATTTTAAGCCATTCTTCTTGCAGGATAGTGGCCAGGTCACTACGTCATACTGGTGGAGGAAAACGTTTCCTGACTCGCTCCTCCAAAACACCCCAAAGTGGCTCAATAATATTTAGATCTGGTGACTGTGCAGGCCATGGGATTTGTTCAACTTCACTTTCATGTTCATCAAACCAATCTTTCACCAGTCTTGCTGTGTGTATTGGTGCATTGTCATCCTGATACACGGCACCGCCTTCAGGATACAATGTTTGAACCACTGGATGCACATGGTCCTTAAGAATGGTTCGGTAGTCCTCGGCAGTGATGCGCCCATCTAGCACAGGTATTGGGCCAAGGGAATGCCATGATATGGCAGCCCAAACCATCACTGATCCACCCCCATGCTTCACTCTGGGCATGCAACAGTCTGGGTGGTATACTTCTTTGGGGCTTCTCCACACCGTAACTCTCCCGGATGTGGGGAAAACAGTAAAGGTGGACTCATCAGAGAACAATACATGTTTCAGATTGTCCACAGCCCAAGATTCGCGCTCCTTGCACCATTGAAACCGACGTTTGGCATTGGCATGAGTGACCAAAGGTTTGGCTACAGCAGCCCGGCCGTGTATATTGACACTCTGGAGTTCCCGACGGATAGTTCTGGTGGAAACAGGAGAATTGAGGTGCACATTTAATTCTGCCATGATATGGGCAGCCGTGGTTTTATGTTTTTTGGATACAATCCGGGTTAGCACCGAACATCCCTTTCAGACAGCTTCCTTTTGTGTCCACAGTTAATCCTGTTGGATGTGGTTCGTCCTTCTTGGTGGTATGCTGGCATTACCCTGGATACCGTGGCTCTTGATACATCACAAAGACTTGCTGTCTAGGTCACAGATGCGCCAGCAAGATGTGCACCAACAATTTGTCCTCTTTTGAACTCTGGTATGTCACCCATAATGTTGTGTGCATTTCAATATTTTGAGCAAAACTGTGCTCTTACCCTGCTAATTGAACCTTCACATTCTGCTCTTACTGGTGCAATGTGCAATCAATGAAGACTGGCTACCAGGCTGGTCCAATTTAGCCATGAAACCTCCCACACTAAAATGACAGGTGTATCAGTTTCACTGTCCAACCCCTGTACATGGAAGACCGCTACCACAATTGCACATAACCTTTCTCTGAAATGACTGGTGACATCTGCAGCAGAGAGAATGGGAAACATGCTCCCCAATCCTTATTCTTCTTAATTATTTTTTTGTTTCATTTGGTGGCTGCTTGGCACTCCCTTGCCTCAACAACAAGGTCTGCGACCCAAGGAGTGTGTTCATCCCAGCAATGAAAATTACAGTTCAAGAAAATACAACTGTTTCTGCTAGATTTGATTATGTGAAGTGTGGTAGTTTATCAAGATGAATGATTATATCTATCAAAAGAAAACAATTGTCCACCTTATCAGATGCTGTCGCTTATGGGCTCCCACTTTGATAGTGACACTGACTCTCATAATGATGATTTTACCACTGTTTAATCTTCATTTTGTCCAAACATGATTTCTTTCTTGTTTCACGAATGTTATATTAATCATTTATGCATTTAATGTGTCTTGATTCTAATCTAGCTAAGGGGGCCAGCAGGACCACATCATCTGCAAAAAGAAGAGACGAAATCCATTGGTCCCCAAACCAGAGCCCCTCCGCCCCTTGGCCGCACCTAGAAATCCTGGGCAGCCCTGCCGGAGTCCAACATGCACTGGGAACAGGTCCGACTTAGTGCCAGCAATGCGGACCAAACTCCTGCTCCTCATGTCCAGTGCTGTGAGTGCCTTGTTGCTTAAAAGCGCTATATAAATAAACTTGACTTGACTTGTACAGAGACCAGATGGCCCTTGATAAAGGGCCCCCGACTCTGTACTCCTCGAGCACCCCCCACAGGGCACCATGAGGGACACAGTCGAATGCCTTCTCCAGGTCCACAAAACACATGTGGACCAGTTGGGCAAACTCCCGTGAACCCACGAGTACCCTGCAGAGGGTGTGGAGCTGGCCAACTGTCCCACAGCAGGGACGAAAACCAAACTGCTTCTTCTGAAGCTGATGTTCAACTATCTGCCGGACTCTCCTCTCCAATACCCTGGCATACGCCTAAACAGGGAGACTGAGGAGTGGGATCTCCCTTTAGTTGGAACACACCCTCTGGTCACCCTTCTTTTGAAGGGAGACCACCACAAGTCCTGAGGCACTGTCCCCGGCCGCCACGCAATGTTGAAGTAACACTGTAAACAGTGTTGGCCAAGCAGTGCTTCTTCCTCCTGAGGCGCGGACTGTTTGCCAGAATTGCTTCGAGGCCAATTGGTAGTCCTTCTCCATGGCCTCACTGAACTCCTCCCTGGCCCGAGTTTTTGCCTCTGCCACAGCCCAGGCCACGGCACCCTTCAGCCGCCTCAGGAGTCCCACAAGCCAACCACAGCCGATAGGACTCCTCCTTTCACTTGACAGCATCCCTTATTCCTGATGTCCACCACCGGGTTTAGGGATTGCAGCATCGTCAATAGATGCGGAGAACATGGTCCACTCCGACTCTATGTCTCCAACTTACCCCGGAATCTGGTCAAAGCTCTCCCGGAAGTGGAAGTTGAATATATCCCTGGCAGAGAGCTCCACCAGACGTTCCCAGCAGACCCTCACTATACGCTTGGGCTTGCCAAGTCTGTCCAGCTTTCAGTGAACAACTAAGCCCCTCTCTTCACCCGAGTGTCCAAAACATGCAGTCTGAAGACACGACAACAAAGTCAATCATCGACCTTGTTGGAAAATATTTAAAATACTTAATAGGGTTTGTATTGCTATAGCTCAAGTTAGATTTAATAATGTGTGAAATAAATTGTACTGTGTAACTTAGTGGCTTGCTCAAAACAGGTGTGTGTGTGTATGTGTTTGGCTTGGCTGTAATCTTCTGTGCATCTGTGAAGGTCCAAAAGTAGAATAGCAGGAATGTTGTGAAGGTCTAAAAGCAGAATAGCAGGAATGTTGTGAAGGTCTAAAAGCAGAATAGCAGGAATGTTGAGAAGATGTCGAACAGACAGCTGAATGCCAGGTGTAAGAGTTAAACTGAGACAAATATGTGTTTTTCTTTGTAATTGTACACGCCTTGCTTTTGAATAAAAACCCTGGTCTGGGGAGAATCAGGTCAGAAGTGTTCTGGTGACTCAGCTGGAACACCTCTCCTCTGGCTGGCTGGGGTAAAAGAAACTGTGCAGACTCTGTGTTATTTAGCTTTACCAAAACAAACGAGCACGCAGGAGTTTCTGGGGAACAACTCCATCAACCTCCTGCCTAGGGTGTCCTGGTGCCAAGTGCACTGCTGAATCCTCTTATGGTTGAACACGGTGTTCATTATGGACAATCTCTGGCTAGCACAGAAGTCCAATAATGAAACACCACTCGGATTTCGATCGGGGAGGCCATTCTTCCCTATCACACCTGTTCAGGTGTCACTGTTGTTTCCCATGAAGGCTTTGAAGTCCCCATCAGAATAACGGAGTGCCCGGGAGGGCAACCCCAACAGGGACGCCATGACGGTAAGACAGCTTCAAATTACCTCAATTTCAGTTAGAACAAGACTGAAGTAATTATGTTTGGACAAAGTGGTAATTGCAGTGCTTTTCATTCGGATCTTAAAAGCCTGAAGCCTTTTATTAAGTTGCACCTTAAAACTTTGGGGATTTTATTAGACTCAAATGGTAAACCTGGTGACTCTAGTGAGAGCAACAATTACGGAGGCAGAGTTGTAGTTAAACTGATTTATTGATAAACATGAAAATGCAACAAGGTTGTCTAGGAATCCGTGTTCTGTTGGTCGGAGCACTGAGGAGGAGAAGTAAGTGATTACAGGTTGTTGAAATTTATATTGGTAGATTAATCTTACCGTTAGGAAGATGAGAAGTTTCCAGAGGTGAGTGATGCCACGGAGAGTTTGACAGATGAAGTTGTGGTGAGATGGTGATTGTTCCTGTGGGTTTCCTTCCAGAAGGTGTGTATGAAGTTGGAGGGTGGACCGCCTGGAGTCTTGCAGGCAGGTGATCCAGAGAAGATGTTAGTACCTTCTTTGGGCTTGCAGGTTCTAGCAAGCTGAAGGAGACTCTTGCTTGGGGAAGCACAGTGATGTACCTTCTGACAATTGTGAACTTGTGCTCTGAACATCGGACCTAGAGAATCCAGGTCTGGGTCTGCGGAGTCCTTTCCACTATAAGGAGAGGAGCGGAATGTAGGTAAGAAACAGGGTCAGGAACCACAAAAGACAGAACTGAGTCTGCTGGTCTAATTACCACTCAGGTGAGTTATGTTGTGGAATTTTCTTATCAAAGTGGGTAGAAGTTGACTCATAACAAGAGAAAATCCGGACTTTGTCTCAATAAGTTTTATTCAAAGGCATTCAGCGTTTGAAGACCCTGACACTCAGGTTAGTCAGTGAAACAGAGCCCCGAACGCTATTTACACACAGTATTTATACCAGAACAAGACAGTGTTATCTCAACTGCAAAGAGTCTGTGTTTTACGACCCTAGACCCTTCTCGGGTTCAAAGGTGACAAGGTTACCTAGGAACAACCATCTACTCTCCCAAAGGCATCACCCTGAAAAATGGCCTTAACCATTAAACTTCTGATAATGACTTTTACAGCTTTCTCCAATAACACAGAGGTTCAGGGGAGTGAGGTAACCCAAAGGTCATACACTGTGGAATGCTTACTGCAAGAATTTCCATCACACTCCTTTCTTCTGATTACAAGATAATCACAACTAAAGGAAAATTATTCAAAACCCTCAGCTAACAGATAATCCAAAGCCATTCTAGTTTGCAAACTCATCGTTCTAATAGCTTAGGCTGATTGAATTATAAGTTGTGACCGTAGGTAGTAAGTGAGCTAGATAACATACTCCAGACCAAGTAGCAGGCAGATATAGATATGATCTATTTCCACACATCCAACCCATGTTCTTAGGACACAAAAACCCATCTCTACTAGGAAAAGTAACAAGAACCCTGGTTAATTTACCTGCCATGCCATACAATTAACCTCCATCCGGTAAGGCTGTAAGATTAAGACTTAACACAAAGGGATCTGGAGCCAAAGATTCTGAAATAGTATAAGGATCAGTCCTGACAGGACAAGGTCTAGATGTATTAATGTGGGTCAAGGCACATGAAACTGGTATAATAGTTTTACAACCCTCCGTCTTTCCAAGGAAATAAGGTGTACTTTCCTCCTGTGTAATACAAATATCTGGATCTTTAATCGGATTTCTAATACCCCGAATTCTATAAAGAGTTCCTGTAGAAGCACACGTTAAATTAGTCTCACTAGAAAATCTACTAACATTTCTGCTTTTTCTTACAGTATAATTCCTCACAGTTTTGATGCATCAGTTGCCACCAAACATTATCAGTATGATCATAGTAGTCAGAAAAGTGTTGAATCTCTCTCCGCTGATGAATATTATTAGTCAGATTAACCACACATTGTCTTTGTTGTACCTTTTCCCAAAATGAACGCAAGAGTTATAAAAATACTTGCAATACCAATCATTAGCATCAGAACAAACCATCTTCCATATAGCTGCATTGTGACCTTGAAGTGGGATGTCCTTTCTTCTGGTACTGAAAGCAAACAGTTTTTTTTCAAAGAAAACAAATTATAAACACAACTTAAAAAACAAAAAAAACGAAAAATCCTGCTGACTCTCCTGAGTGGCTTCAAGCTGCCCTGTTACCAGTCTGGTACAGGTGGGCGGTCGTAGGAAGCTCCTCTAGAAATATATTTAGAAACAGGAACTCTAACCTGCTGGAAGTTAGGCTTCCATAGTCCAACTAAACAACGGTGGAAATGAACACATTCAAATTTGTAATAATACCATAATGATAAATATCAAGCAATAAGCATAAAAGTTAAATAAAAGCATCCGAGATATCCTCCTCAGAGTCGGTCTCGCTGTCAAAGTGGGAGGAAAGAATCTCTCACTGTGGTGTGTGTGCAGTGAGGCAAATGACCTTATAATTTCTAACTTTCAGGCAATGTGATGGCCTTAAGTAGATTCTGAAATATCGTTGCACTGCCCAAGGGATTATTGTGCCCTTGTAAGAACAGTGTTCTTCAACCACCTGTTCAATCACTCGCCAGTGATCAGCTTACAGTTCTTTGTCTTGTGGTGGTCCGCTGTCCTCACACCTTTCAGCCGTGGATGATCCAGTTAGAAGATGACTTGTGTCCTGGAAGCCAGATGAAGCTGGAGGAGCTGGAGCTTTCCTGCAGCTTTCCTGCAGCTTTCCTGGGTGTCTAGTAGGATCTGATATGGGCCATTCCAGCGCCTGGACTTCCTGTGTTTTCTCCTAGATTATCTGACCAGAATCCAGTCCCCAGGAATAAAGGACTGGAGGGTGGAAGTGGCTGTTTCTGGTAATGCAGCCTTCACCGTCTGTGAAACTTGAGAAAACACAGTGGACAGGTTTTGACAGTAAAACAACATCCTATCTTCACACAAAGATGTGGAAGGAAATTATCTTGGCAATATCCCCATGTCCAAATTAGGAGACCTGCCACACAGCACTTCAAAAGGACTGAGATTTGCCTGTGTCCTTTGTCTCAATCTCATATAAGTGAGAACAATAGGTAGGGCCTTCACAACACTTGGCTAATTTTCAATTCAAAGTCCCATTCTCAAACCTAAGTGCTTAACTACATGAACTTCATCAAAACATCCAACAAAATCAAAAGAATTGATCTTCTGACTTCACCTGATATACTAGCAGTGACCATCAGCTAAATATTCTGAATATCAAAAATGTGACATGATGTTTGAGGAAGGTCTGATTACAGGTCAACTTTTCATAGTTTCAGAATACCCAAAAAGAATTTCAAAAATGGTCTAATCTGTGGAGATATAAAATTTCACAAAAAATCAACACCATAATTTCAGAGAGGTTTTCAGAATGTGGTCTTAGGGAGCTATGCACCATTTATATAAACAAAGTACAACGTCTCTCTCGCATTGTCACTAAGTCCTCACTGGAGGTATGAGCTACCCTTTTTCCCATGAGTGCTAAAACTTTTGGAACCCCATGTTACTTTATTCTGACATTCCCCTCTTCTGACGCAGGGTCCAACCCATGCGACAATCCAGCAAAAAGTTTGTACAAAAATGTTTTAGTAACCAAGATCACATTACCTAGAACCAAAGAAATGAATTCTGACATAACTATGTGTCACTATGAATTTAACGAAAGCAACATAAAGAAAATCCAGATATTTTTAACTGCAATTCAGTTCCATTAACAACTAAACACAAACTTTAGTCATTCAGTTCATCAATGTCTCACTTAGAAATTAGTCACATATCATCCTGATTTGTCTTGTATAAAGATGAGTATTAGATTAATGGACATCCAATGTAATTTGGATGAATAAACCCTTCAAATTGAATCTAATAAATAATTCCCACCAAGTATGAAGTCATGACTCAGATTCTTTATCAAAAATATATTCCTTACTTTTGGCATATCTTGAATTGTCAGCTAGCTTAATGGCACCAGGGAAACTTTCAATCTAATAAATCACCAATGATTCTGCATGCAAAACTAATTCTTCAAACTAGTTTAAACTATTTCATTAACCTTTTAATAATAAAACACATAAATCTAAAAGTCATGCTACATCCTTAATCATTATAAAAATAAAAAAAAACATGTTATTAAGGCAACAATCACTACAAGCATTTTGATTCTATTGTCTCTTAAACAGTGTTAAAACTCAGGAAGGGAGGTGCTGAGCGTTACCATGACAACAAAGGCATGAACCAACCTGGTAGGTGGGCGGAGTCAGGCAGATCTAACCTTTGATTGACAGCCTATGGGCGGACCCACAGTTTCTTCATCCCATCCCACATTAGTGTAACTTAAACTGCAAAGCTATTAACATGCACCTACCTGAGAAACAAGCTGCTTCTTAACTCTCCTGAAAACTCAAAGTTTAATCAATCTGGGATTTAGAAACATTATTCTAAACATGGATTATTGTTTCATGCAACATATAAACAAACATTCATTCCATCAAAACAAAGACAAAACATCAAAGACAAACAAATGGCCAAATTTGAAGCTTCAAGAATTCAAAGAAATTTTTAACAATCTCTTTTCAGAATATGTTTTCTCAGCCATATCTTTCAATGCTATAATTGATCAATTTTGTTATAATAATCTCCAGGATCCTTTTTTTTTTTTTTAAATGAGTGCACATAGTCCAAAAAATCTCAAAGTATTTAGAAGCACAGCAACAGTTTTTTTCTTATATGAATCCAAATTTACTGATGCTGAAACCTTTTGCTAATTCTTTGTACTGTAACTCTGTAATAATAACTACAATCCTGAGAGTTATTATTATAGTTCTCTTTTTGTTTGGCTCAATTTGATCGCAGCTGCATTGCAGAATTTCAAGTTAGATGCAAAGAAGTATTTTTAATTTAATTCAATTCAAATTCAAATATACTTTATTGATCCCCGAGAGGAAATTAGAAAAGTCAGCATTGACATTTTCATGTTATACCCAAACTAAACAAAACTGCAGTGTTTGACTTAATCAGTTTCTCATTTTCTTTAATTTGGGCTATTTAAATTTTGAGAGTTGGGGAGAACTTATTACTAGAACCCCTCTTTTACAATCCAAATGCTGATAAATGTTCCAGTATTTTAACTCTTAGTAATCTGAAATCACCTTGTGTAACTTTGTACTCATATGTATTCCTTTAATCTTTAAACCCTAAGAAATCAAACAAGGAGACTTGAGTTTGAGCCGACCATCCTCTTACTGTTAAGAGAGCCTTTATTTCTTTTCTTTTCCTAAAATGAAGGATTTTACTTGTCTGGATTCTGTTATAAAGAATCCTAGCCTTGGTTCCAAAACTAAACTCTTCAACCCCAATATGTGTTCCCCAGAGTAGAAATTTTTGAGTATTATTGCATTTCAAAGCCACCAAATGACTGGAACTCATCATTTGGCTTAGATCTGTTTTGATAAGTAATCGGTCTACCTTTAATTAAGTATTATAATTTTATGGACCCAAAATCTATGGCTTACAGGCTTCAGGAGTCCAGGAACCACAAGTTGAGTACTACTGCATTGAACAATGGTGTTAACTTTCTGCAGAGATTGAAGGATTGGCTAAATATATTGTTTCTGCTTGGACCATAATCAGATTTAAAATTATTAGTTCACAGCTCCTAATTTACCTCAGATCATATTTGCTTCTATCCCAGTTCATAAGAAGCTTCAGACAAACATTATGTTAAAAAACAAAAAACAAAACAAAAAACCAGATCTGTTTTAAAATAAAGAAAAAGCATGCTTAAAAAAACTTGTTACTGTGGTGGAAAATAACTCCACGGTTCTGGAGGCCTTTTCATGCAGTCTTTTAGGAAGCATGAGATTAGTTTAATTTTTGTGTGGTACCACTGTCCAATCAGATTCTTTCTAAATAACCCAATGTTTTCATACTCATTTTAAAGGTTTGTTTTACCAAGGAAAATGTGTTTAACAAAACCAATTACTCTCAAACGTTTTAAAAGTTTTTAGCTGAGAAAACAACAAGTGTTTTAATATTTCTATGCAGCACAGAACTGATCAGGTGTCCTTTCCTTCTCCAAAGGGAGAAAAAAGAACCTGCAGAACCAAGCCTTTCATAGTTTTTGTCAGGACCTGATATAAGGTACAGTGTAAATCAACACGCTGCATGAATCAGAAGAGGTAAGAAAAAAACATAATATAACCTCTTCCCAGCAGCTGCTGTGAAAAACAATGAATTTGTACCTTCCATAAGCGTCAGTTAACACTTGCGGACAAAAACTGCACCAAACTGGAAGTACTGTGTCAGAAACTGTATGAAGACCATCTGCAGTAGAACTAAGCCTGTTTTAATGAGGTCTCTACCCATTAGATTTATGGGATACAAACTCTGACAACATAAAATAATACCTGAAGGAGAAACCCATCAGGTTTTACGCATTCGCTGGGTTTTAAAAATACTCCTTCATAAGATCTGTCCTGAGAATAACATAGAAACACTTGTTTACTGCTGAGTTTTGGAGATGTAACTTCCTCTGCATTTTCATAACTTTTAATAACTATAATAATTGACCCTGAATATTCCACGACGAAAGAGAACTTGTTTCTCTAAAAGAATTAACCGGAAAGTATCAAATGAGTTAAGTTATCACCCTTTTAAAGATACTTTTCTAACCCTAAAATAATATTTTAACCCGCTATATCTGTCCACGTCAAGCAAGCGTGTCACATGAGCAGCGGTTAATAAGCGTTCTTCGTTGCAGAAAATATGAAAAGATTTATGCAAATGTGTGTGTGTTTGTATGTTACCCCCATCAGTTTCTAAATTGCTCCAGAGTCAGACTGTCATGGCACACAGTCCTCTATCAGTCCAAAAAAACAACCAGGCCCTTCCCCGGTCTGTTGTTGAGACATTCACTCATTCTTTGTCCACTTTAACTTCTTCAGGAGGGAGAAAGAAGAAACTTTGCTCCGGTTTCTCTTCTGCCCGCATAAGATGCTTTCAATATAAATCCAGTGTATCGCTCTTCTGGCTCTTGCAAACAGCATGGATCGTTGTCCATCTCAGTGGGTCCAGACTTCTTCTGAGTTTTGTTTTTTTTTTTCTTGTAGAAAAAAGCGATTTCAACATGCAGGAAGGCAGATCTCTCTCTTTCAGGCCGTGCTGGAGAAGCGTCTCTGGCGGAGTAGCCTTGGAGAAGGACAGGTTTCT
Source organism: Girardinichthys multiradiatus (assembly GCF_021462225.1). Taxonomy (NCBI): domain Eukaryota; kingdom Metazoa; phylum Chordata; class Actinopteri; order Cyprinodontiformes; family Goodeidae; genus Girardinichthys; species Girardinichthys multiradiatus. The sequence continues at coordinate 11,321,975 of NC_061800.1, forward strand.
ACAATCCAGACTCAAAAACGCAGATGTTGAACTCAAATCCCATATATGTGTGTATTTGTGTGTGAGAGAGGCAGAAGAAAAGTTTAGTATAGGTTCAGATTTTGCACAAAGAAATATTATCAGTCAGTCAGTCAGTTGTCCACCTGCCTGTCACTTCCTTCCACAACATGCACTATACTCCTTTCTAAAACAACTTTCTTTTCGCATCTCTAATGTCCCTTTTCACTTTTACCTTCTTTCCCGACTGATCGCAATATTTAAGACAAACAAAACTTCCTTCAGGAAAGTTTTAACTCTTTAACCCCTTAATTGATGCACTCTGTGCTTTTTAATATTTTCTTATGTTTTTGTTTTTATTTTTCCATCAACTGTTTTACTTGAAACTTTTGAAACTATTTAACTTATTTACACTCAAACTTCCACGCTGTGAAAAACCAAACTTATCTTCCAAATTAAAGCACATTTAACACAATCATCCCCACTTTTTCCTTTCATTATTTTATAAATCAGAGAATGAAGAAGGAGACACCCCTGATGCCTCAAAGTTCCGGAACCATTTTGTTTTACCTGTTCAGCGGCACGTCTGCCCACTGGCTTTTCTCCTTTATGAGGTGTAGAAAATTGCTATAAACCACCCGCAAAACCCTGTGTTTTGCTTTATCCCATTGTTTCCAATGAGAACCTCCCTGCCATTCCTTTTGCAGGGTAACTGGGCCCTCAGCTGATGTCCTCCCTCTCGCAACTCTGGAACCTAATTAATTAGTTAGGAGATGATGGTTAATGTGTAATAAAAATAATAATATACATTATATCCTACAGAGCAATTTCTCACCCAGATATATTTGAAGACAAATAGTTCGCATCTAATCGTCCAGAAGCCGCAGGCGGGGATGAGAACTCCCCTCCGTAAAATGGAAGTGGACTGAGAACAACTCTCAGGCTGGCCAGGCGTCCGTGTCCCATCCTGCGGTCTCCTCTGGCACGTTAGATCCTGTTCGTGACGCCAAAATTGTTGTGGAATTTTCTCATCAAAGTGGGTAGAAGTTGACTCATAACAAGAGAAAATCCGGACTTTGTCTCAATAAGTTTTATTCAAAGGCATTCAGCGTTTGAAGACCCTGACACTGAGGTTAGTCAGTGAAACAGAGCCCCGAACGCTATTTACACACAGTATTTATACCAGAACAAGACAGTGTTATCTCAACTGCAAAGAGTCTGTGTTTTATGACCCTAGACCCTTCTCGGGTTCAAAGGTGACAAGGTTACCTAGGAACACCCATCTACTCTCCCAAAGGCATCACCCTGAAAAATGGCCTTAACCATTAAACTTCTGATAATGACTTTTACAGCTTTCTCCAATAACACAGAGGTTCAGGGGAGTGAGGTAACCCAAAGGTCATACACTGTGGAATGCTTACTGCAAGAATTTCCATCACAGTTAACAATCTGATGCCTGCTTCAAGGTTCTGCTGCTTAAGAAGCTCCTGTTGATTAGCCCTGATGATCTTCAGTTGTGGCTGTCACACCCTGCAGGAGGAGGTGGGAGAGAAACCACACAAAAACACAACACAAACCTGCGCTTAGCTCTGTGGCATGACAACAGCTCTTTTTCTGACACAAACAGACAGGCCCCTGGGTATCTGTCAGACCTCCTGCAGCCTTATGCTCCCTCTAGATATATTTGATCTTATGATCACTTGCTTTTAGCTGTACCTGTCATAGTTGCAGGTTTGGTGGCAGGACCAGAATGCAGAACACGGTGAGAAGGTAGCATGGTGAGTGATGAAGTTTTAATGTTGAAGTAGACAGACTTACAGGCATGTATGCAGTATACAAAGTACTGGCAGGTGGTCCAAAGCATATTTTCAGGAGGCAAACAAAAACTAAAACACAAGGAGGAACTCGAGAAGTCAACCAGGGTAGCGAGGAAAGATAACATGAGGAACCAGCAAGGAACAATGAAAACTAGAAAGCTAATAAGCTGAGGGAAGTGTAGTATGGACCAATGAGAGAGAGGCAGGTAATCAGAGGAAACATGAAACAGGTGTGGACCAGGCTGCAGGGAACTGAGGGAATATGAATGGTTGCTATGGTGACAGGACTAGGAGACAAAGGGGCACTGGAAAAACTAAACTATGAAATAAACCAAAGGGAAAACGGGATCAAAAGATAAACAACACTAACTCACAAAGAGGAGCAGGGAGGCCGAGGAACAGGTGAACTGACTACAAAACTAAACTATGGGAAAGAGATTAAATAACAAACTCGGGAAACAGATCTAAGAAATTATAACAACCTGAGATATAAGAACCTGGCAAATAAGAATTAACAAAAGAAACCATTAAGGAAACCCTAACTGAAAAAGTAAACAAACTAAAACAAAGACTGATTGAAACTAACTGGGAGGGAAGCAGAGAAAGCGAAGACTAGAATAAATACAAACCAAAATGTAAACAATAAGTGGAACTAAGTATAGTGGCAAATAAGAACTGAAAGCTAACCTATCAGAAGGAACTGAAACAATAGAGACTAACACAAGGAACTAAACTAGGGATAAAGCTGGAAAGAACTACAAAAATAAAGGGAAACGAACACTGAGTAAATAACAACTGAAGGGTAACTAATGACAAGAGGACAAGAGGAGGAATAGGGAAAATAAACTAATAAACTAGAAGAATGCAGCAAGAAACAAATAACCTAACCATAAACAAACACAGAAACACTAAACGGGAAACTAAACTAGAAAACCCAAAGAAGCAAGAGAACTGTAATAATAATAATAATAAAAATAATAATAATAAGAGGAGAAAACCATTCTAAGTAATAAATAAATGAGAAAGCAACCACCAAGGGAACTATGGGCGAGGGGAGAAAGAACTACTAAAACTAGGAGGCAGGAGAGAGAACAAAACTAACATCAGGGTAACAGAAGGAATAAACAAACATAACTACTAAACCCAAAGAAATAGAAACGCCTAACTGAAGAGTAAATAAACACAAAACCCAAACTAAGTCCACAATGGCAGATCCTGACAGTACCAAGGATCATAAACTTTAACTTGAACATAAGACCAAATAAAAACCTCTAAAGGAGTACTTTTTTCATGAAAGTTATTTTTTTTTTCTTTTCTTTTTTATTGCTGCATGTATACAGATGAAACTAAAAGCACAAAGGATATAACACTGTTCCAGATAGGCTGGTAGAAGTAAATTGTCAGTGTGGTCTACACTCCGTATGAATATTGCTGTTGGTCTTGTTACAACACTCTGTCATTTATTATAACAGTTCTTGTATTGTAATAAACAAAAATTATGGTTATAATGTTTTATGGTATTCATGGACACCTGTAAAAGTGTAGTCTATGTAAAATATGGCCAAAAATAAAATATTTTTATAATAAAGCAAAAACTGTAATTGCACTAAAAAGTATTCATTACTCTGTATCAGTAAGTACTGAAATGTGCTTACTAGTACTTGTACTCAGTTTGATAAAATGTGGTATCGGTGCATCCCTTTTAATAAATATAAACAAACATTTTGCATAATTTGTGAATGCCAAACTTTACTGTAAAATCAATGTTGATGCACAATGGGCCACAATTTCCCCCCCTTTCTTTGAACTTATCAGAAGTTGTTAGCATGCCAACATCTCTACAAGGAATAATCTCTGAAATCCATGGTGGATAAAGAAATCTCTTTAAATACTTTGTCTCAAACACTTTCTGACCTGACTGGTCTGTGCAAAGGAGAGGTAGACTTTTTTTAAGACTTATTTTCTCACGTGTAGCACTTTAAAATAACTTGCTATTTCATTTATTCATTTCTGTTTTTATAATTACCTTGCTTACTGAAATGAATGCAACATACATCACTCTTGATGGCCATGTAGAGGTTGAAAAATTCAGATATGTTTACTTTATTTTAATGTTTACAAGTTATATTTTGATTCTGTCCAGCAATACTACAGTTGTTAGTATGATTGTGATTCACAAGAACCTCCATGAGCCTATGTATATTTTTATTGCTGCTTTGTTAATGAACTCCATGCTTTTCAGCACTGCGATCTACCCAAAGCTTTTGATAGACTTTTTATCTGAAAAACAGATTATAACTTATAATGTGTGTCTCTTCCAGAGTTTTTTATATTATTCTTTAAGTGGTTCTGAATTCTTGCTTTTGGCAGCCATGTCTTATGACAGATATGTGTCCATATGTAAACCTCTGCAATATCCAACCATTATGAGAAAAACTAAAGTGAGTATTTTCCTTGTCTTAGCTTGGCTTGTACCTGCTTGTCATGTTGTTATACTGATCATTATATTTGTTCATTTAAAACTCTGTAGCTTCACTTTGAAAGGCATTTTCTGCAACAATTCTCTGAATTATCTTCTCTGTGTGGCTTCAAGAGCAATAATGATATTTGGCTTAGTGGTCCTTTTCAATATGAGTATTCTTCCAATGCTTTTCGTACTATTCACTTACACAATGATACTTAGAATAGCCTATAGAAGTTGTGGGGAAGTCAGGAAAAAAGCTGCACAGACATGTTTACCTCACCTGCTGGTTTTAATCAACTATTCTTGTTTGCTTACTTATGAAATGATTATTGTTAGACTGGAATCTGATATTTCAAAGATTGTACGCTTTGTAATAAAACTGCAAATAATAATCTATAATCCTCTTTTCAATCCAATCATATATGGACTGAAAATGAAAGAAATTTCTAAACACCTAAGACAGTTGTTCTATCATGCTAGAGGAAAGTAACTTTTTTTAAGCTGATGTCATTTTTGGCTTTTGTTGGAAATGTTTTGTTTGTTCTGGTGGTATTTCATTTGGGAACGTAAAAAAAAAAAAGTATAATGATAATTATGTGAGTGGCTATGTCTCAAATAAAAAATAATAATGAATACAAGGTGCAGGGGATTAAAAGATTTCAAAATCCTGTACTTTTGAGCATGTTGGAGGGGAGGGGCCAGGCCTCAGTTTAGTTTCAAGTCATTATCAAAAGCTTTTTTCTTCATCAAAGTGTGTAGACGTGACCTAACCTAAAAAAACCACCTAGTGGTAACGTGCAGAATGGAGTGGTGGGCTCAACAGTGGCAAGAAGGCAGCAATGCCAGACACTACACAGGTCGAGTGGCACTAAGCTGTGAGGGCCGCTGCTCACAGTCTCTCCTGCTCTGCTCCTGTTCATTACTCACCTCCCACACTTCTCTCTGCTTTCATTGGCCTCAGCTGTTCCCCATTTTTTAGCTGATTGGGTTAGGTGTATTGTATCACTTCTTGTTTCCTCTGTTGCACTCTTTGAATTGTTAGGTGTGTCAGGCTTTCTATTTGATCCGAATTCTCTTTCCTGCTGACTTATTCTAACACAATTGCATAAACATATTTTCTGTTGCTGCACATGATGTGTGGGGACCCTCAGAATTCGAATCAGAAAACTCTTTATTGCCAAGTAGTGTTTCAGACATACAATGAATTTGCTTTGGTTGAAAGGTGCTACACATAGACAAAAATACAGCTGACGTACATAAATGTAGAAATATATACGTTAAAAAAAAACACGTTTTATATGAATGTTATGAGAATTGAGAAAAATAGTGCAACTTTTTATTAAAAATATACAATAAAATACACTAATATATAATAACCACAATATAAAATTAAATGTAATTGTATTTACATATACAGAGATATTTTTATTATTTGCAACAGGAAAGTGTCAGTAGAGGACCAGGGCCTTGTTAATGAGGCCAGCTGCACACGGAAAGAAGCTGTTTTTGTGGTGAGAGGTTTTGGTCTTGATGGACCGCAGCATCCTGCCAGACAGGAATGTCTCAAACAGTTTGTGTCCAGGGTGGGAGGGGTCATCTGCAATCTTTTCTGCTCGCCTCAGAGTCCTGGAGACATGCAGTTCCTGAAGACAAGGAAGACTGTAGCCAATCACCCTCTCTGCAGAGCGAATGATACGCTGCAGCCTGCCCTTGTCCCTGATGGTGGCAGCAGCAGCATACCAGATGGTGATGGAGGAGTAGAGGCTGGACTCAGTGATGGCACAGAAGAAGTGCACCATCATTGTCTATGGCAGGCTGAACTTCTTCAGCTGCCGCAGGAAGTACATTCTCTGCTTAGCCTTCTTGGTGAGGGAGGTGATGTTCAGCTCCCACTTGAAATCCTGTGTGATGATGGTGCCCAGGAAGCGAAAGGAGTCCACAGGATGATGGGGGGATGTGCTCTTTCTAAAGTCCTGATCATCTCCACTGTTTTCAGAGTGTTGAGCTCCAGATTGTTCTGGCTGCACCAGGATACCAGATGGTCAATCTTCCTCCTTGTACGCAGACTCATCCCCCAAGAGATGAGCCGAATGAGGGTGGTGTCATCTGCAAACCTCAGGAGCTGAACAGACTGGTGACTGGAGGTACAGCTGTTGTGTACAGGGAGAAGAGCAGAGGGGAAAGAACAGGGGAACCGGTGCTGGTGGTCCTGGCATCAGAGACATGTTTTCCTTACTTCACGTGCTGCTTCTTGTGTGTCAGGAAGTGTGTGATCCACCTACAAGTGGAGCCGGGGATTTCCTCGGTTGCCCCGTATGCCAGTTTGCCTGGCTGTGAGTCACTTCACTAAATGGAGACCAAACACGTTTTAATCAAAAATGCACCAGAAACCGAACCCTGAGTCCAGTCCTTGTGAAAACAAGTCCAGGCTTAATTATGCAAGGATATTAGGAAAAACATTCAAGTTGACATGGAAAGTGATAGCCTAAATATAGCTTTAATGCTATCTTAGACTCAACTGGCTTTGCTCAAAACATCCACAAACCTACCCACTTTTGTCTTCATACTCTGGACCTTGTGCTTACATATGGCATAGAGTGTGACAAAATAATAATAATAATAATATTTCCTCATAAGCCTGTCCTGTCTGACCATTTTTAAGAACCTTTGAGTTTAATTTAACTGAGTACTCTACACCCAACTGAAAAATTTCATTATAGTGGATAATTTTCAGACAATAATGTAACAACCTTTAAAGAATCTGTTCAATTTTTGTTTCTTCATTATCACAGAAAATCACAGTGGAGGACAATAATTAAATTTTTTCCCTGTGAGAAATCGATTTTCTTGTTCATGGTGTTACTTCCTCATTGTGCGGTGCATTAAACAATGTAGCCCCCTTGAAAAAGAAGATAATTGTTCATAGGAGGCTGGCTTCCTGATTTAATTTAGAGCTGTTTATTTTAGAGCACAATGTTAAAAAAAATTGGAGGGAAAATGGCACTCTACACACCTAGAGAATTCCTTTGTAATCTGGAGAAATAGTCTACTGTTGTTTAAAAAGACAAATTGCCAAGCTAGAACAGCTTATTTTTCATCATCAATAGAGGAGAATAAGAATAATTCTAGGTTTCTTTTTAGTACAGTTGCCAAACGTACGCAGAGTCATAGCTTTGTTGAACCATCCATTCTCTTGATCGAGATGACCTAATTTGTTCATTTAAATAAATCTTCTTCAAATTCCAGGGTTACTACCACAAGGTTCAGTGCTTGGTTTTTACTATATTTAGGTTTCCAATAGGTAAAATTATCAGGCAGCATGGGACAAATTTCCACTGCTATGCTGATATTACTCAGCTTTATTCATCCAAAAATCCTGATAAATCCAACAAGTTAAACCGACCACAGGCATGTCTTGAACACATAAATACTTGCATGATTTTACATTTGCTGCTTCTAATTCAGACAAGACAGAAGTTGTCATCTTTGCACTGGACTCTTTTAAAAAGAAACTGCTTAGTCAATCATTTAATGTGGATGGCACTAAACTGGCCTCCGGTAATAAAGTAAAAAACTTTGGAGTTATTTTTGTCTGGGACATATCATTTAAATTGGATATTAAACAGGCTTCTAGAATCAGAATCAGAAAAGCTTTATTGCCAAGTACGTTTTTGGACATACAAGGAATTTGTTTTGGCGTAGTCAGTGCAATACAGTACAAATTAAACAGTATAAACATATCTACAATATAATATAAATATATGTGCACAGTTTTAAGTGAGTGAGAGTAAATGTAGAGCAGTATAGGATGCAAGAGCAATACAACAGTGCAGGTGATCATTGTGCAAGTATGGCAGTGCAAGTAAAGCAGGAGTCCAAGCTGTGCGTTAATGTAACGCATAGAGTTACAGGTTACAAGTGTCCTGTCAGCAAAAAAGGGGGGGTGTGGGGGAAAGGGAGAATGTCAAGGTGGTTTCCGGGCTTTGTTAACCAGGCTGGTGGCAGATGGGAAAAAACTGTTCTTGTGGCGTGAGGTTTTGGTCCGGATGGACCGCAGCCTCCTGCCAGAGGGGAGAGTCTCAAAGAGTCTGTGACCGGGGTGGGAGGGATCAGCCAGAATCTTCCCTGCCCACTTCAGGGTCCTGGAGGTGTACAGTTCCTGGAGCGACAGTAGACTGCAGCCAATCACCTTCTCAGCAGACCGAATGACACGCTGCAGCCTGCCCTTATCCTTGGCTGTAGCAGCGGCGTACCAGATGGTGATGGAGGAGGTGAGGATGGACTCAATGACGGCTGTGTAGATGTGCACCATCATAGTCTTTGGCAGGTTGAATTTCTTCAGCTGCCGCAGGAAAAACATCCTCTGCTGGGCTTTCTTGATGAGGGAGCTGATGTTTGGCTCCCACTTGAGATTCTGGGAGATGATAGTTCCCAGGAAGCGGAAAGATTCCACAGTGTCAATTGTGGAGTCACAGAGGGTGATGGGGGCAGGTGGGGCTGGGTTCTGCCTGAAGTCCACAACCATCTCCACTGTCTTTAGAGCGTTGAGCTCAAGGTTGTTCTGGCTGCACCAGTCCAACAGATGGTCCACCTCCCATCTGTACGCGGACTCGTCACCATCAGAGATGAGTCCGATCAGGGTGGTGTCGTCTGCAAACTTCAGAAGCTTGACAGACTGGTGACTGGAGGTGCAGCTGTTGGTGTACAGGGAGAAGAGCAGAGGAGAGAGAACATAGCCTTGGGGGGAACCGGTGCTGATGGTCAGGGAGTCAGAGACGTGCTTCCCCAGCCTCACGCGCTGCTTCCTGTCAGACAGGAAGTCAGTGATCCACCTGCAGGTGGAGTCGGGCACACTCAGCTGGGAGAGCTTCTCCTGTAGCAGAGCTGGGACGACGGTGTTGAAGGCAGAGCTGAAATCCACAAACAGGATCCTGGCGTAGATTCCTGTGGAGTCCAGGTGCCGGAGGATGAAGTGAAGGGCTAGGTTGACTGCATCGTCTACAGACCTGTTGGCTCTGTAGGCAAACTGCAGGGGGTCCAGGAGGCGGTCGGTGATGTCTTTTAGGTGTGAGAGCACAAGGCGCTCAAAGGACTTCATCACCACAGAGGTCAGGGCAACAGGTCTGAAGTCATTAAGCCCTGTGGTCCTTGGCTTCTTGGAAACAGGGACGATGATGGAGGACTTGAAGCAGGCTGGCACATAACATGTCTCCAGTGAGGTATTAAAAATGTCTATGAAGACTGGAGACAGCTGATCAGCGCAGTGCTTCAGGCTGGCTGGTGAGACAGAATCCGGTCCAGTAGCTTTCCGGGGGTTCTGTCTCCTGAAGAGTTTGTTGACGTCCCTCTCCTGGATGGAAAGAGCCGTCCTCGGCGTGGGTAGGGGGCTGGTGGTGGGGAACTTCAGGGTGGGGGTTGGAGGTGCCAAGGCCCCTCTTGAGGTTGGGGAGGTGGGGGTGGTGGATTGTGGCTGCAGCTGTTGGGGGGTGTCGTGGGGGATGGTTGCAGGACTGTTCCTTTGTCTTTCAAAGCGGCAGTAGAACTCATTCAGGTCGTTGGCGAGGCGTCGGTCGTTGATGTAGTGGGGGGCTTTCGGTTTGTAGTTGGTGATTTGCTTGAACCCTTTCCAGACAGACGCAGAGTCGTTGGCTGAGAACTGGTTTTGGAGCTTCTCAGAGTACAGTCGTTTGGCCTCTTTCACTGCCTTGCCAAACATGTACTTTGCGTCTCTGTATATGTCTTTGTCCCAACTCCTGAAGGCCTCTTCCTTATCCAGTCTTAACCTTCTGAGTTTAGCTGTGAACCAGGGTTTGTCGTTGTTGTAACTCACCCTGGTGCATGATGGTACACAGCTGTCCTCACAGAAGCTGATGTAGGAAGTCACAGCCTCTGTTTACTCGTCCAGACTGTTGGTAGTAGTCCTGAACACATCCCAGTCTGTACAGCCTAAACACACCTGGAGATTCTCCACAGCCTCACTGCTCCACTTCCTTGTCGTCCTCACAACAGGTTTGCAGAGCTTTAGTTTCTGCCTGTATGAATCCTGCCAGCTGCAGCGCAGAGTCCGGTATTAATCCACACAGCCACGTCTCCGTGAAGCACAAAACTGCCGATGAATAAAAGTCCCTGTTTTTCCCCAACAGCAATTGTAGTTCCTCAATTTTGTTGGGAAGTGAGCGCACGTTAGAGAGAAATATTCTAGGTAACGGTGTTCGTAGTCCACGCTGGCGAAGACGTACCAGCACCCCAGCCCGTTTCCCTCTCTTCCGGCATTTCACCGCGTGAACAAAGGTGAGCGCACCTTTGACCAGAATGTCCAAAAATTCCAGAGCAGTAGGCAGAAAAGTGGGAAATAACTCCTCTGGTGTAGTAGCCCTGATGTTCTTGAGTTCTTCTCTGGTGAGAGAGCTCCGGGTACCATCACAGAAGACCGTTTTAAAGCAAAAAACAAAACAAAACAATGCGCACCAACACGCCGAGGCGACCATCTGTGGCGCCATCTTGGTAGGATTTCCTTCTTTTACCTCCGGGATATTTCCAAAATTAGAATCATCCTGTCCAGGAGTAACACCAAGAAACTAGTCCATGCATTTGTTATTTCAAGGCTGGACTACTGTAATTCTTTACCATCAGAAAGTGCACAAAATGCAGTTAAAAGCCTCCAGCTTATCCAAAGCACTGCAGCATAAGCTCTGATGAAAATTAAAAAGAGATACCATTTTTCTTCTATTTTAGCTTCCCTTCATTGGCTCCCTGTTAAAACCAGAATAGAGTTTAAAATTCTCCTTCTCACATATAAAACCCTTAATGATCAAGCTCCATCATACATCAGAGATCTAATTGTTCCATATGTTCCTAACAGAGCACTTCGTTCTCAGACTGCAGGTTTACTGGTGATTCCTAGAGTCTCTAAAAGTAGAATGGGAGGCAGATCTTTTATTTATCAGGTTCCTTTCCTGTGGAACCAACTCCAGTTTTAGTCATTATTTTAAAAGTAGACCTAAAACTTTCCTTTTGATAAATCTTTTAGAGTGGCTTAGGTTATCCTGAGCTATCTCTGCAGTGATACTGCTAAAGGTTTAGGCTGCTGGAGGACAGAATGACCACTTTCCCTCACTCTGCTACATTGTCCCGTTACTCTTCAATTTTGCAGCATTTGCTGTTATTTCAGCTTGTAATTTTATGTTTGCTCTCTGTTTTCTCTCTTCCTTGAAGCTACTCCCCAGACACCTCTTCCAGCACCTCCGGGTGGATCCCAAGGCGTTCCCAGGCCAGCTGAGAGACATAGTCTCTCCAGCGTGTCCTGGGCCGTTCCCTGGACCTCCTCCCGGTGCGACGTGCCTGGAACACCTCCCGAGGAAGGCGTCCAGGAGCCATCCAGTATAGATGCCCGAGCCACCTGAACTGGCTACTCTCGATGTGGAGGAGAAGCGGCTCTACTCCGAGCCCCTCCCGGATGGCCGAGCTCCTCACCCTATCTCTAAGGGAGTGCCCGGCCACCCTACGAAGGAAGCTCATTTCAGCCGCTTGTATCTGGGATCTTGTTCTTTCGGTCATGACCCAAAGTTCATGGCCATAGGTGAGGGTAGGAACATAGACCGAGCAGTAAATTGAGAGCTTCGCTTTTCGGCTCAGCTCTCTCTTGACCACAACGGACTGGCATAGTGCCCCCATTACTGCGGCAGTCGCACCGATCCGTCTGTCAATCTCCCGCTCCATTCTTCCCTCACTCGTGAACAAGACCCCGAGATACTTAAACTCCTCCAATTGAGGCAGGAACTGCCCTCCAACCTTAAGAGGACAAGCCACCCTTTTCCAGTTGAGTAACATGGCCTCTGACTTGGAGGTGCTGAACTTCATCCCACCCGCTTCACACTCAGCTGCGAACCGCCCCAGCGCATGTTGTAGGTCTTGGCTAGAGGGGGCCAGCAGGACCACGTCATCTGCAAAAAGAAGAGACAAAATCCACTGGTCCCCAACCAGACCCCCTCCAGCCCTTGGCTGCGTCTAGAAATCCTGTCCATAAAAGTTATGAACAGGACCGGTGACAAAGGGCAGCCCTGCTGGAGTCCAACATGCACCGGTAACAGGTCCGACTTAGTGCCGGCAATGCGGACCAAACTCCTGCTCTGCTCGTATAGGGACCGGATGGCCCCTAATAAAGGGCCCCCGATTCCATACTCCTGGAGCACCCCCCACAGGGCATCACGAGGGACACAGACGAATGCCTTCTCCAGGTCCACAAAACACATGTGAACCAGTTGGGCAAACTCCCATGAACCCTCGAGTACCCTGTAGAGGGTATAGAGCAGGTCCAGTGTTCCATGGCCGGGACAAAAACCACACTGCACCTCCTGAAGCCAAGGTTCGACTATCGACCGGACTCTCCTCTCCAATACCCTGGCGTAGGCCTTACCAGGGAGGCTGAGGAGTGTGATCCCCCTGTAGTTGGAACACACCCTCCGGTCACTCTTCTTATGAAGGGGGACCACCACCCCAGTCTGCCAGTTCAGAGGCATTGTCCCTGACCGCCACGCAATGTTGAAAAGGCGTGTCAACCATGAAAGCTCCACAACATCCAGAGACTTGAGGTACTCAGGGCGGATCTCATCCACCCCCGAAGCCCTACCACCGAGGAGCATTTTAACCACCTCGGTGACTTCCGCCTGGGTGATGAAAGAGTCCAACCCTGAGTTCCCAGCCCTTTTCCACCAGGGAATGCATGGATGGCAGGATTGAGGAGATCCTCGAAGTACTTCTTCCACCGCCCGATAATGTCCCCAGTTGAGGACAGTAGCCTCCCACCCCCACTGTAAACAGTGTTGGCGAAGCACTGCTTCCACCTCTTGAGGCGGCAGACGGTTTGCCGGAATCGCTTCGAGGCCAACCGGTCGTCCCTCTCCATGGCTTCACCGAACTCCTCCCACTCCCAAATTTTTGCCTCTGCCACCGCCCGGGCCGTGGCATGCTTGGCCTCACGGTACCCGTCAGCCGCGTCAGGAGTCCCACAAGCCAACCACAGCCGATAGGACTCCTTCTTCAGCTTGACAGCGTCCCTTACTGCTGATGTCCACCACCGGGTTCGGGGATTGCAGCCGCGACAGGCACCGCAGACCTTATCGCCGCAGCTACGGGCAGCATCATCAACAATAGATGCGGAGAACATGGTCCACTCGGACTCTATGTGGTGATCAGTGGACAGCTCTGCTACTCTCTTCACCCGAGTGTCCAACACATGCGGCCGAAGGTCTGATGATACGACAACAAAGACAATCATTGACCTCCTGCCTAGGGTGTCCTGGTGCCAAGTTCACTGATGGACACCCTTATGTTTGAACATGGTGTTCATTATGGACAATCCGTGACTAGCACAGAAGTCCAGTAACAAAACACCACTCGGATTCAGGTCGGGGAGGCCATTCCTCCCAATCACGCCTCTCCAGGTGTCACTGTCATTTCCCACGTGGGCGTTGAAGTCCCCCAGCAGAATAATGGAGTCCCCGGGAGGGGCACTATCCAGCACTCCTGACAGGGACGCCAAGAAGGCCGGGTACTCCGCACTACCGCTCGGCCCGCTGGCCGAAATGACAGTCAGAGACCTGTCACCAACCCGAAGGCGCAGGGATGTGACCCTCTCATCCACCAGGGTAAACCCAGTGCAAGTTGATATATCTTTCTTTTCAGTTTTTTTATTTACATGTACAGCACTTTGGTTTCCCTTTGGCTTGCAAAGCACTTTATAAATTAAGAGGATGAAACTCTGCTATTTTAGTCCTTTTAAATCTTATTTCTGCTTTTGTTTTGTAGACCACAATGGTCATAGTTTTATTAATAGCTTTGAGCCACATGCAGAGGAACATTCAGGAGACAGAGAAAAGTTTAACAAGTTTATTGAAGGTATGGTTAATGGATCTGGAAGTCGTCACTGCACAGAAACGGTGAACAGGTGGCAATTGTAAATGGACAAGTGTGTGATAGAATGTAGGGTGTTGCTTACAGGTAGTGGGGATGAGTCCAGCTTGAACAGACATATATTTAGAGCCTGGAGAGGGTGGTTGACAAGCCGCCGCCTGGTTCCTAGTGGAACTTCTTGGTGAATAGCCTGAAGGCTGGGTCGGTTTGAGATGATCCAGTAATTCAAACCACTAGATGCTTCACCGTGAGCAAGCCTTGATAATGCCGGTGCCAATGAGGTTTGTTGGAGAGTGGGCAGGATTCGTTAGAGGCTGGCCCAGGGATTGAGAACCCGGGGGCAGAATTGATTTTAAGGTTCTATTGAATACTTTTAAAGTTTTAAATTGTATAGCCTCGTCATATTTATGTGATCTTCTCAACATCTACACCTTGCTAAGAGCTCTGCAGCCAACCAACCAGCTTCTCTTACATGCCACTTGTCTATAATAAAAGGTAAAGGTGATCAAGCCTTTGCAGCAGAAGTCCAAACCATTGGAACAGTTTACACACCCTTATCTGGAGCACTGAGAGTGCAGGGCCCACCTTAATCTCAAATTGCTGTTCTGCTTTTGTTTGCAAAATTTTCATAGGTTTTCTGTGTGCCCTGGGCCAACCTGTTGAGCTATGGGTTTCCACTGCTTCAGCTATTGCTTCTAGAGTGTCTCCTTCACCAGACTCAAGATTCCAGTCTAACAGTAAACCCGCTCTAGCTTAAACACTGGCTTTGAGCCGCCATCACATCACTGACACAGTGCTGCCCAAACTACGCAAGTTGAAAACTTGTAAGATGCACATCCACCATGTGTTGCAAACCATTTTAGGTCTTCACTTCATTAATGATATTTGGACAAGCATTGCTGGCCTAGTGTCCCAGGTTAACCGCACGTTGGATAGCCAAAACTGTTTCTGTGTGGAGCATCATCTTTCACACAAAACAGGTTTGGTAGTTCATACACAAGCCAAGCTATCGAAGATGAGTCAATTTAAGAGCTGTATTTAAGTGACAGATGGACCAAGACTGTTTGACCAAAAAGAAGAGATGCAGTAAATGCTAAGATTCATTAACAGTTTGTTGCATTGAAAGTGTAATTTTACAAATATAAAACACAATAATAATAATGTCTATGTAAAATATGGCTAAGAATGAAACATTTTAAAATTAATTGCAATAGCTGTAATGGCAATAAAAAGTAATCATATTGACACTATGTATCAGTAAGTACTCAAATGTGCGTACTAGTGGCACTGGTGCATCCCTAACAATAAATATAAATAAACTTTTTTGTCATTCTTGAATTGCAAACTTTAATGTAAAATCAATGTTGATGCATAATGAGCCACAACTTTACCCACTTCCCTTGAACCTATCAGAAGTTGTTAACATGCCAACATCTCTGCGAGAAATAGTCTCTGAAATCCATGGTGGATAAAGAAGTCTCTTTGAATAGTTGGTCTGTCTCAAACACTTTCGCATTGGAGAGACAGCAATGTCTTTTCTCATGTGTAGCACTTTAAAACACCTTGCTGTCTCATTTATTCATTTCTGTTTTTATAATTACCTTGCTTACTGAAATGAATGTAACACACATCACTTTTCATGGTCATGTTCACTTTTGAGGTTAAAAAATACAGATATGTTTACTTTCTTATCATGTTAACAAGTTATATTTTGATCCTGTCTAGCATTACTACAGTTGATAGTCTGATTGTGAACAAAAAAATAGAGTTCAGGCGGGCGACCAGGAGGTCGTCCCCAGCAGGCACAGAGTTCACGCGGGCGACCAGGAGGTCGTCCCCAGCAGGCACAGAGTTCAGGCGGGCGACCAGGAGGTCGTCCCCAGCAGGCACAGAGTTCAGGCGGGTGACCAGGAGGTCGTCCCCAGCAGGCACAGAGTTGAGACGGGCGACCAGGAGGTCGTCCCCAGCAGGCACAGAGTTCAGGCGGGCGACCAGGAGGTTGTCCCCAGCAGGCACAGAGTTGAGACGGGCGACCAGGAGGTCGTCCCCAGCAGGCACAGAGTTCAGGCGGGCGACCGGACCTGTACCACAGAGTTCTGAGCGGTCGGTGGCAAAGCCGTGGAGGTGTGCGGCGATGTAGCCAGCGAAGAGGCCGACGATCCGGAGATCTGCGGCGATGTAGCCAGCGAAGAGGCCGACGATCCGGAGGTCTGCGGCGATGTAGCCAGCGAAGAGGCCGACGATCCGGAGGTCTGCGGCGACAGAGATGCAGGCTGCCTGGAGGCTGGCAGCGGAGATGCCAAGCAAACCCACGAAGCGAGTAGTCAGGCGGTCTGCGACGTGGAAGCAGGTGCCTCGGAGGTCTGCGGCGAAGCCAGAATCGCGGCAAAGACTTGGGCTTCGGCAGGACCCGCAGAGGCCTGGACCAGGTGTCCAGCTTTGGTGTGTCTGGCAACGAGTCAGGCTCTGGTGTGTCTGGCAACAAGTCAGGCTCTGGTGTGTCTGGCTGTGTGTGTATGTCAGGCTCTGGTGCGTCAGGCTGTGTGTGTATGTCAGGCTCTGGTGCGTCAGGCTGTGTGTGTATGTCGGGCTCTGGTGCGTCAGGCTGTGTGTGTATGTCAGGCTCTGGTGCGTCAGGCTGTGTGTGTATGTCAGGCTCTGGTGCGTCAGGCTGTGTGTGTATGTCAGGCTCTGCTGCGTCAGGCTGTGTGTGTATGTCAGGCTCTGCTGCGTCAGGCTGTGTGTGTATGTCAGGCTGTAAAACCAGGAGCACCCCCCAAAGAAAAAACAAAAGGTGTTCCGGACCCGGTTGTGGAGGTAGCCCGCCCACAGGCTCCTCCGGGACCAGGCGAGGAAGTAGAGGCAGCCCACTCACGGGCTCCTCCCGGATCAGACGACGAGGAAGTAGAGGCAGCCCACTCACGGGCTCCTCCCGGATCAGACGACGAGGAAGTAGAGGCAGCCCACTCACGGGCTCCTCCCGGATCAGACGACGAGGAAGTAGAGGCAGCCCACTCATGGGCTCCTCCCGGATCAGACGACGAGGAAGTAGAGGCAGCCCACTCACGGGCTCCTCCCGGATCAGACGACGAGGAAGTAGAGGCACTGTAGACCCGGCGGCGGCCGGCTGAGACTCTGTAGATCCGGCGGCGGACGGCTGAGGCTCTGTAGATCCGGCTGCGGACGGCTGTTAGTCCAGAGGCTTGGCAGCGGACGGCTGTGAGTCCAGAGGCTTGGCAGCGGACGGCTGTGAGTCCAGAGGCTTGGCAGCGGACGGCTGTGAGTCCAGAGGCTTGTAGCGGACGGCTGTGAGTCCAGAGGCTTGGCAGCGGACGGCTGTGAGTCCAGAGGCTTGGCTGCGGACGGCTGTGAGTCCAGAGGCTTGGCAGAGGACGGCTGTGAGTCATAATCCTCGGAGCTCTGTGCTGCTCTAACGGCCACAAGAAGAGGGTCGAAGGGACCTCCAGCGGAGACAGGAGCTGGAGCGTCGAGCCATCCCTCGGCAATGAATTCGGCCTGTAGCACAGAGTGCACTAGATTCAGATCCTCTGGATGATCCATAAGATGACAGCAATGTCTCTCCATGCAATCCTTTTTCATCTTTTTCAGCATGGCTTGAACCCAATCCAGGGCTGGAGGCTGCACCGGTGACTGGTGACCTGCAGAGGGCGCTGGGTGACCACCCACCAACTCCGGGGAAAGCAGCTGCGTGGAAGCCATGGCGGATGGACCCTCCGTAGAAGGGTTGAAGGCGCCTATCCGAACCTCCCCAATGGCGACTGTTCCGCGGCGACGACATCGTCCAGGGCGGGAGCCGAAACCAGCGGGAAATTCGGCCGCAGCAGGTGCCGCTGCAGACGAGGATGGCTCCACAGGAGCCACTGCTGGTGATGATGGCTCCACAGGAGCCACTGCTGGCGATGATGGCTCCGCAGGAACCACTGCTGACGTGGATGGCTCCGGCAAAGCAGCTGTGAGCAGGGTGAGCTCGGCCGGGGCTGCTGCAGCTGGAGTGGAGCGCTTGCGGCGAGGGCGACGGCGGCATGAAGAGGCGGGGGTGGCTGAGACTGTTGGAGGCAAGCTGGAGCGGATCCGACCCGGTATGAAGGCTGGAGATACCGGCGTTGGTTGGTGTCCTCTAGCTTCCTCCATTTCCTGAAGCAGCATGGGTGAAGGTACAATTTCCACCTCTTCTCCATACATCCTCCTCAATTCCTCCTCCTGCTGTGTCGCCCATTTCTTCAGCTCTTCAGACTTATCTGCTTGGTCCTGGTACTGGCTGGTTTATTCTGTCACGTTAAGTGTTTGAATCGGACCAAAGTGCAGAAAAGAGTTTGGCAGCCGCATGATGAGTTAATCTTGAGGTTTTATTCCAAAACCGTCAAAAGCGTCACAAAAATCACTGCAGGTACATAACCGAGTTCAGAGCCAAAAACCTACATGAGTACTCAGTTCTCCAACGTAGCAAAACTGAACATCAACAAGGGTAGTGACGAGGAACAGTGATGGAGAAACCAGCGGGGAACAAAGAACACAGACCAACTAATATACAGGGAGAAAACAAAGGCAGGTAATCACAGAAACTAAGAACAGGTGTGACAAGCTGGCAGGGAGGCAGAGGGGACAGGTGGAACTAATAAACAATAAAGGAAAACATAAACCTAAACACAGTTAACACAAAAACACAAACCAAGTCCCAGGTTGTCATATCATGACAACCACAGACGTGAGGGCTACAGGCCTGTAGTCATTTAATCCTAGGATGGTGGGTTTCTTGGGCACCGGGATGATGGTGGATCGTTTGAAGCAGGAGGGGACCTGACATTTCTCCAGTGACTTGTTGAAGATCCTTGTGAAGATCGGAGCGAGTTGATTTGCACAGGCTTTCAGGCATGATGGGGAGACGTTATCAGGTCCTCCAGCTTTCTTTGTTTTCATGCGCTGAAAGAGCCTATTTACATCTTCCTCGGAGATGTTTAGTGTAGGCAGAGGATCTGAAGGTAGGGGGTTGGTAGCTTTGTGGGAAGAACTTGCTCCTGAATGGGATGTGGAGGGGATGATTTGAGGTGTGAATGGCTTCTTCTCATGTCTGCAGTAGAAGCCATTCAGACGGTTGGCCAGGAGACGACTCTGTTCAGGATGGGTGGGGGGGCTCCTATAGGCAGTCAGGTTTCTCAGACCGGTCCATGCAGCTGAAGTGTCACCAGTAGAAAGGCTGTTCTTAAGCTTCTCACTGTAGCTTCTCTTGGCTGCTTTGATCTCCTTTGTTAGTCTGTTCCAGGCATGCCTGTACCGTGCCCAATCTCCACTGCTGTGAGCTTCTTCCTTTTCCCTGCACAGATTCCTGAGGTGTGGAGTAAACCATGGCTTGTTATTCCCAAAGGTGCAGACGGTTTTGGTCTGCACACACATGTCCTCACATAAACTGATGTATGATGTCACCACATCAGTTAGTTGGTTTAGGTCAGTGGCTGAGATTTCAAAAACAGTCCAGTCAAAGCATTCAAAGCAGGCCTGTAGCATCTGCTTTGATTCCTCAGTCCACTTCTTAACAGTGTGAACCTTGGGTTTGGAAGCTCTTAGTTTCTGTCTGTAGGTTGGGATGAGGTGGATAAGAGAATGATCCAAAAAACCCAGAGCAGCCCTGGTAACAGCATGATATGTGTCCTTTAAAGCTGTGTAACAATGGCCCAGTGTGTTTTTGTCTCTGGTGGGACACTTAATATGCTGTCTGTATTTGGGGAGTTCATTGGAGAGGTTTGCACTGTCAAAATCTCCCAGTATTACGATGAAAGAGTCCGTGTATTTTTTCTCCACTTCTGTAATCAGCTCAGCAAGATGATTTTCCGCGGCAGAAGTGCAGCCATGCGGTGGAAAATATGAGCCAATTATTATAAACGAGGAAAACTCTCGGTGAATAAAACGGTTTACAGATTATGAAAAATGACTCCAGATCCGGGCTACATGTTTTTCCCAGCACTTTTACGTCTCTGCACCAACCTTCATTTATATAAAAGCAGATTCCGCCTCCTCGCCTCTTCCCCGATAGCTCCACGCTGCGATCCGCTCTGAACAGCTGGAAGTCCGGCAATAGCAGTGCGCGGTGCGCGATGTTTTCCCTCAGCCATGTCTCGGTGAAGCAGAGGATTGCTGATCCGCGGAGGTCCCTGTTTTTATTGGTGAGAAGAAGCAGCTCGTCCATGTTGTTGTTTAGAGAGCGGACATTTGCCAGGTGGAATGAAGGCAGTGGTCTGCGAAGTCCTCTTTTGCGGAGCTTTACCAGCGCGCCAGCACGCTTTCCCCTCCGCCGCTTTCAGCGCAGTATCCCGTATAGTGCCGCAGCTCCGCTTGCCAGGAGCTCAGTGAACCTCGGATCACTGAAAGATGGTGAAAAAATCCCAAGAGAGGACTCTCTGATGTTGAGAAGTTCCTCTCTACTGAATGAGACCACAGGATTGTGGCCCAACACCACAGTACTGTGGCTCGAAAAACATAAAAACACACAAAATACAAAAACAAAGAGAGCGAAGCTCCGAGGCTGCCATCGTCGGCGCCATCTTTCATACACATTCCAGTCATAGCTTACCGAACTACATTGAGGAGGCAATCTCTGGAGAATGAAATGCTCACAGGCGGGTTCGCATTTCATTTTCCATCACTGGCTAACCTGATTAGAAGCTCAACAAAGCCAAAAATCTTGTTGGGATAAGATAACCTGGAGATTTACTGATTGAAGGCGTTTCTGTAATGTGCAAATCAAGAAAAACTCACAGAGGTTTTCCAAAGGAGACATATTTTCCTCTTTTGTTTGGTTCCAGTCCACTATGCTCGGTCCATAATTTTTTTTCCTTTTTCTGACAAAATTGGAGAAGCTGACCGTTCCTGAGTGTGTCACAGACGCGTGACAAAGAAAGCCTCGCTTTCTACTTGCTGTTCAGAGAAGACAGCACCAAGTAATCCCACTCCATTTTTGCTGGTACTATAGAAATTGCCTGGGCAGGATAAAGTAGGATAGTTAGGGTGATTTTACAATCACCATTCATTTAAATCAACGTGCTTTAAGTTGGATGTTGCATTGAATGCTTTACTGACATTCTGTGGAACTGTCTGATTGCTGTTTAACACTGCTTAACCCAGAAGCGTTTGCTATGTTTTTATCAACTCAGCGCTGACTCAGTTAAGGTTAAAGTAGATTCCTAAAGCAAACTGAGGCTATGAACTGAGCCCCGTGTTCATGTCATTGTTTCACAGTTTATGGCCCTTTGTGTTTCATGGAGTTTCCGCTCTGGGAGGTTTTATGACTGTATGCTGATAAGGAGTTAAGCTGCACCCGAAGGGCCTGTGTGAAACTCATTGAGTCCCATCGCCTTTGTTCATCTTTCCAAGTTAATCCCAAATTGTGGTTATTCTCATCTGTCCATAAAGTGGGGTTTGACCTCCATCTACCCACCAGAACATATATTTATTTTTAATTATTAGTGTCACCCTTTATGTACGATAGTGCATGATCAATTAGGTGAACATTGTTGGACCAGAATAGTTTGATTGTTAGAGGGACTATTGGTTTCATAATTTTTCACATTGATAAAGAGACAGCATTTGTGTTTATTTTGTGTAAGAGTGATTATCTGTCAAGATGAGGTTAGCGTTCCACACGATTAGGTTGATAACACAGTGACAATTGGTGTGGTTTTCGTTAATAATTATTGATTATTAATAATCAATAACTAAATGTAACCACTAGTTGCTGTGAGCCCAATAATCACACCACCAGAGTATAAGCAGGTAGGCAGACATGGAACAGGAAAACAACAGCAACATGGAGCAGGGAACTACCTGGACGATCCAGTGAATACAACAGAAAGAGAATGAATTCAATAAACCAAAATCAACTGAAATAAAGCAAGTGAAGAACATGGCAGCAAAGAGAAAGTGAACAGAACTCAAAACCCCAAACACAGGCAGATTATGCCAATGGCAGATACGGTTTTCCCATAAAAACGGTAAGTAATGCATTCAACCACAAATGCCTCTATGCACATTCCCCACACATGACTCCACAGCAGAAGAAAAAAAAATAAAAAGCTAACTCCGATTGCACTGTTCAGTGGTTAGGATTAATTGGAATGTATGTACCTGACTGTTGTGAAGTGCCTTGAGACATTATGTGTTGTGAATTGGCGCTATATACATAAAACTGAATTGAATTGAATTGAAAGAAAAAGCACATTAAAGCTTGTTTATGTTTCCTGCAAAGCATTTAAACAAGCCAGTAAAATATTGGAAAAATACACTCAATGACCCAGAGACCTGAGACCCTGGGACACATCACTCCCCAATCAGAGGCCCGACAGAGCCCAGGGACCCAGGCCCCAGCAAGTAGCCACTGGGAGTGAGCCGGCACACACCAAAGCACCCAGCCCCAGACACCAAGAACCACAAGTACACCAGCAGGCAGAGACACCAGCCAATGGCAGGGAGTGTGGTGGGGAGGAAATAGGTCCCACATTTGATGGGGGGCCTAAACTGATCCAGGAGAGAAAGCAGCCCAGGTGCATCGTTAGACCTGAAGCCCCGGGTGTTTCCTGAATAGCCGTGGACTTCTTGATAAAATAGAAATTTAGAAGTATTAAAAGATGCAGCCACAAAATGGTATTGAATTTCATATTTTCATTTAAAAACAATCAAATTTTTTTCAATTGTGTTCCATATAATCACCTCCCACTCCACCTGACCTGACAATGAGTTAAAAGGAGAAGACAAAAAAATAACTACGCGCACAGGCCGAGATGGATTCCATTCTGGAGAAGTCCAGAACAGCTGTTTACTCCATGGCCGTTACCTGCCTCGTTTATTACCCGAAACGTTACACTGAGCACCTCGAACAGGGCTTATTGCATAGCAACCGGAGAGTGGGAGCCTGGTGTGTGTGTGTGTACAGGAACAAGTGAAAGCAGAGCGGTATTAACCCAGGCGAAGGTGAATGTAAAACCTAATTGCTGATTCAAAATGGGCTAATTGTAAATTACAGATAATCACTTATTGACCCAGCAAGACATGAGGAGAGAATTTAAGTACACCCTTTCGTCAAACGTTTTGACTTCCGGTGAGGGCGGGACTTCCGGTTGGCGCCATGTGGATGCAGATTGGTTGTCGTCATTAGGGGCGATACCTTAAATGAGTCAATTAAAACACAGAGGTGTTTGTTATAAATAGAACAAGACAAATATGGTATTATCGGAAACTGTTTGGCATCAGCACCAATTAAAAATAGAGGGGTGTGTTTGTAAGCATCGTTAAACCTTGAATAACCCAATGAAAACAATAGGGCGTGCTTTAGTGTT
Source organism: Girardinichthys multiradiatus (assembly GCF_021462225.1). Lineage (NCBI taxonomy): Eukaryota > Metazoa > Chordata > Actinopteri > Cyprinodontiformes > Goodeidae > Girardinichthys > Girardinichthys multiradiatus. The sequence continues at coordinate 11,345,509 of NC_061800.1, forward strand.
TACTTTAAATACAGAGATAAAACTCTGCACTTTACATGCAGCATTCGTTGGAAAAGAACACCCGTTCAGCAATGGCTAGAGTTAAGAGAGTTAATCGTCAAGCGGAGGAGAAATGCAACGCGTGCCAAGATGATGATGAACAAGCAACTGCATCATATACTTCCTCAACTGAGATACCTATCGGAATTCCCGTCATGACATACTCTACCGATGATGAGGATCCAACATCAACTTCAACAACCATGGTTGAAAATCAGACCTCGGGTCGGCCAAGAGGTATGTCAGTTCTGTGCGAAACCCCAGTGACCGTCTACCAGCATTCATCCCGTGAATTGAATGCTCCTAAGAAATCAACATACTACATCTGCAGGGTACAAAGACCCCCGTTCGACACTCTACAGGAAGAATGGTCTTTGGAGCCATATGGCCTGGTTGGCAGCTGGGGTTATATTTTCATGTATGAAATAGGAGAGCTTTGCCTGTATCCATTGGATCAAGATGAGGTATTTAATGGATCACTGGCTCTGTGTACTCTCACCCACAGCGACTGGGCTGTGTTAAGGCTTGCAATCCCGCACCTTAATGATACCCCTGAAACAGTCTCAAAGCAGGAGAAGGAGGAAGAAGAAGAAGAAAATGAACTGTCTCCTCGACCTGTAAAACGGGCGAGAATGTTTCATATACCATCCGATGTTGAAATAGCTGAGAGAGAACCTCTCTTTAGCGCAGTGTGGGGGTCAAAAACCACAGCAAATGGCCGCTGGTCTTTTCGGGCAAGCAGACGCAGGAACAACCGGACGAGTCCCTCATATCTGTTTGTGTTGGAGGCTTTCAATCAGGACTGCGGCGTATTCAAGACAATGCTGGCTCTGCCGTTTGAAGCTTGGGCAGAGAAGATGAGTGAAATTGGACATCGTCTTTCCGACCTTTTCCACAAGTCACGAAGTTGGATCGATGTCATGTCAGTGAAAAAAACCCTGACGTTTCCTATTTTACGTTTAGAACGAACCCTCTTCTGAGGACCCGCCCCTTCCTATGATATATATACGGGGGGATAACTGCAAGCTCACAGACACTGAGAATCGTATCATGAGAATGAGTGGACCGACACCATACAGGGATCTCTACAACCACCGAGCAGAGATCCACTTCTCTCCTGAGCATGATGAAAGCTTCAACATTGGACCATATCATCCGCCTTCCCCTGACCTCATCTCACCATCCACCTCAATGTCCTCATTCTCAGAGAACCACTTCAGTCCTGCATCACCTACAGGATACAACATTAAATATCTACCGCTTTCTCCAGACCTCTGCTCACCATCGCCGCTATTCATGGCTAAGTCTGTAGACGCGAATGTCCTGCCTGAAGACATGAAGGTGGTCGTGGAGGAGGAGGTAGCCACCGGCTACTCACCCTCTACTGAAGCCCCTACACAAACCCTGGAACCGATGGAGGACCCTCAGCCTTCAGCAGAGGATGAGAGTAACCAGGAGGACGAAATTGACGGTTGGTTCTCAACCACCCTCATCAATGCGGTGAAAACAGCGATACTTCATTTATTCAACATAACCTCTTTGAACTATCTCAGAGAAACCTGCTATGGATGTATAACGAACCACCCGAGCCAGCGTCAGCACCATTGCCTGGAGGTATTGGGGGAGGATTATTACCAAGTCAACTTTCAACGCATCGTACGACGACTCGTAACCCCCAAACTCGTTCCTGCTATTCAGAATCTTCTGGTACTTCGACGCATACAAGCGGATGACTTCAGAGTGAAGACGATTGCCAAGACGGTTTTATATGAACTGAAATCGGTACAAGGCATCCACAGTGCAATAGCGCACGTTTATGATCGCATGGTCGATGAGAAACATCTCAAACAACGTAACTCTGTTTCAGAGTGCTATGGACTGACAAACTGATCTCACATGTTTGATAACTTGTTGTATCATTTTTTTTTTAGTATTCCAGTACTTTAATTAATCTGCATTATATGATTTTTCTTCTTTTTACTATTAAATACAATTAAAGTAGAAACATAGTAACCTTTCCCAAAAGTGTTGTTTAAAAGCTAGTAGTGTTTGAATTCATCTGCATTAATCTGCATTTTATCTGATTTTGTTTTTTTGTTTTTTTTTTATTAAATACAAAAATAAAAAAAATAAGGATAAATCTACCCTCCTGTGTGTTTTTCTCATTATTTAACAAGTAATCGGCAGAGTGAGCATAAGGCAGAGATGGCAGGAAGACGGCTGATGAAGCAAGTATATTATAGCCCTTCAAATCCGGGAAGTTTTGGGGGTGTAGATAGGCTGAGGAGGGTTATGCAAGATGAAACGGGAAAGAAGGTTGCGGTTGAAAAAGTTAAAGATTTTTTATCAGGAGAAGATACCTATACTCTACATAAACCTGCAAGAATAAAGTTCCCGAGAAACAGAGTTTTTGTCACCAGACCATTGAGGCAGTTCCAGGCTGATCTCTGTGACATGCAAGCTCTGGCCAAGGAAAATGATGGTTATAATTATTTATTAACAGTCATTGACATCTTTTCAAAAAGGGCGTATGTACGGGTTTTGAAGAGGAAAACAGCCGCTGAGGTGGTAAAGGCATTTGAATCAGTTTTTACAGAAAGTCAGATCCCCAAAAAACTTCAGACTGATGCCGGTAAAGAATTTTTTAACAAGAAATTTAAGGTTTTAATTGAGAAACACGGTATTGAACATTTTGCCACAGCGAGTGAAGCAAAAGCTTCAGTGGTCGAGAGATTTAACCGCACATTAAAAACAAGGATGTGGAGATATTTTACAGCTAACAATACCCGGCGGTACGTCGATGTACTGCAAAACCTAGCTAGAAGCTACAACCATTCCTACCACTCCAGCATTAAAATGAGCCCTATGGAAGTGACCTCAGAAAATGCCTTTCAAGTGTTTCAGAATCTGTATGATGTCAAGTCCAACAGATATTGCAAGGACTCAGTGACAACGTTTAAACAAGGGGATCTTGTCAGAATATCCAAGGTCTGTGGAGTGTTTGACAAAAAATACGAACAGAGTTTTACGGATGAAGTGTTTACAGTGTATGAGCGGATACCCCAATCTCCTCCTGTATACAAACTCAAAGATTTGGATGGAGAACCTATCGAGGGTTCCTTTTACGCTGAGGAACTTCAAAAAGTAAAAATATTTAATGACAAGATGTATCAAGTGGAAAAAATATTAAAACGACGTACGGTCAAGGGAGTCAAACAGGTTTTTGTAAGCTGGAAAAACTGGCCTGAGAAATTCAACAGTTGGATCAAATTTGATGAACTTCGAAACGTATAAAAAGGTTTGCACTAAACCTCACAGTTGACACAGCATCATGAACCGTCAGGTAGAGGATGATGGCTTTTACGTTACTCTTCCATCTAATGCTAGCATGGAAGTGTTTAAAAATAATACCAGTTCAAGTTTCCGTGTAAATTTAGCTCAACATATTGATTTAGAAGGCCAATGGATGGTTGCATTAGCAGAGATTTCATACCCTCATACATGGCATAATTTACCGGATTATGATGCCTACTTTGAATGGAGGAAGGTTGGTGATGTGGAGATCAATACGCAAAGGATCAGAAGTGGCTACTATAACAGCGTTATTCAACTCGAGACAGAGATGGAAATGTTTTTCAAAAAATTGAAATCGGGTTTATGCATTAAATTCAGCAAAGTTCAAAAGAGATTTGCATTTCAAGCAAACAGTCCGTATGAAATACGCGTCTTCAGCACTCTATCTTATATGATGGGCGTGAAACCAGGGGAATGGATTCATGTTTCTGAACCAAAACTGGCTCCTTTTCCAGCGGATGTAAAGGCTGGTTTCTATCACCTATACTGTTACAGCGACGTGGTCAGCCCTCAAATAGTAGGCGACACTTTTGCACCTTTACTGCGGACCATCAAAGTACAAGGCAAATTCAGTGATATGATTACTCAGATGTTTAACCCCGCCCACTACCTTCCAGAAGACATATTGAAAATATCAATATAGAAATTAAATCGGACCAAAACATTCCTGTAAATTTCGTCTATGGAAAGACCGTCATAAGACTACACTTCAGACCGGTGATATCACAACGTAGCCTGAGATAAATTTTATTTGTATAAACTATTCCAGAGATATGTACAGGTCCTTCTCAAAATATTAGCATATTGTGATAAAGTTCATTATTTTCCATAATGTAATGATGAAAATTTAACATTCATATATTTTAGATTCATTGCACACTAACTGAAATATTTCAGGTCTTTTATTGTCTTAATACGGATGATTTTGGCATACAGCTCATGAAAACCTAAAATTCCTATCTCACAAAATTAGCCTATTTCATCCGACCAATAAAAGAAAAGTGTTTTTAATACAAAAAACGTCAACCTTCAAATAATCATGTAGAGTTATGCACTCAATACTTGGTCGGGAATCCTTTTGCAGAAATGACTGCTTCAATGCGGCGTGGCATGGAGGCAATCAGCCTTTGGCACTGCTGGTGTCTTATGGAGGCCCAGGATGCTTCGATAGCGGCCTTTAGCTCATCCAGAGTGTTGGGTCTTGAGTCTCTCAACGTTCTCCTCACAATATCCCACAGATTCTCTATGGGGTTCAGGTCAGGAGAGTTGGCAGGCCAATTGAGCACAGTGATACCATGGTCAGTAAACCATTTACCAGTGGGTTTGGCACTGTGAGCAGGTGCCAGGTCGTGCTGAAAAATGAAATCTTCATCTCCATAAAGCTTTTCAGCAGATGGAAGCATGAAGTGCTCCAAAATCTCCTGATAGCTAGCTGCATTGACCCTGCCCTTGATAAAACACAGTGGACCAACACCAGCAGCTGACACGGCACCCCAGACCATCACTGACTGTGGGTACTTGACACTGGACTTCTGGCATTTTGGCATTTCCTTCTCCCCAGTCTTCCTCCAGACTCTGGCACCTTGATTTCCGAATGACATGCAGAATTTGCTTTCATCCGAAAAAAGTACTTTGGACCACTGAGCAACAGTCCAGTGCTGCTTCTCTGTAGCCCAGGTCAGGCGCTTCTGCCGCTGTTTCTGGTTCAAAAGTGGCTTGACCTGGGGAATGCGGCACCTGTAGCCCATTTCCTGCACACGCCTGTGCATGGTGGCTCTGGATGTTTCTACTCCAGACTCAGTCCACTGCTTCCGCAGGTTCCCCAAGGTCTGGAATCGGCCCTTCTCCACAATCTTCCTCAGGGTCCGGTCACCTCTTCTCGTTGTGCAGCGTTTTCTGCCACACTTTTTCTTTCCCACAGACTTCCCACTGAGGTGCCTTGATACAGCACTCTGGGAACAGCCTATTTGTTCAGAAATTTCTTTCTGTGTCTTACCCTCTTGCTTGAGGGTGTCAATAGTGGCCTTCTGGACAGCAGTCAGGTCGGCAGTCTTACCCATGATTGGGGTTTGGAGTGATGAACCAGGCTGGGAGTTTTAAAGGCCTCAGGAATCTTTTGCAGGTGTTTAGAGTTAACTCGTTGATTCAGATGATTAGGTTCATAGCTCGTTTAGAGACCCTTTTAATAATATGCTAATTTTGTGAGATAGGAATTTTGGGTTTTCATGAGCTGTATGCCAAAATCATCCGTATTAAGACAATAAAAAACCTGAAATATTTCAGTTAGTGTGCAATGAATCTAAAATATATGAATGTTCAATTTTCATCATGACATTATGGAAAATATTTAACTTTATCACAATATGCTAATTGTTGGAGAAGGACCTGTATATATATATATATATATAAACAATATATATAAACAATATTAGAGAACATTCACATGCATTTAATGATTTCTTAAAGATGAATACTTACTTACTTACTTACTTTTAAAGATGTCATTGTACTTTTGTGAATCATTAGAAGTAGAAGCCACAATTTCCAGGTTTCCTGAAATATTTACCGACATTTTTTCTTGTCAGTACTGGTATTTTTCAATGTAACAAGTGTTGTGTTTCAAAGACATTCAGCATTTGAAGACCCTGACACTGAGGTTAGCCAATGAAACAGAGCCCCCGAACAACATTTACACACAGTATTTATACCAGAACATATCTGTTGTGGAATTTTCCTAACCATCAAAACGTCTGATAATGGTTTTTGCAGCTTTCTCCAATAACACAGAGGTTCAGAGGGATGAGTCAACCCAAATGACAGTGTTATCTCAACTGCAAAGACTCTGTTTTAAGACCAAAACCCTTCTTGAGTTCAAAGGTGATATGGTTATCTAAGGAACAGACCTAACTGCCCTTCCTGACATCGCCCCTAACAGATGGATATAGAATAACTGTAACCCCCTGAATATCCTTTTACTTTAAGATGAAAAAGTAAATGTTTTAGAAAAGCTACAGGTAACTAAAATTATCATTCCTTTTTCCTAAAATGGAGTCTCTCATGATTCAAAACAAACACAATTGCTAGAGTCAATTTATAACTTGGAAACAGTATACTGAGGGATTGTAAAGTTTTTTTTTTTTTGTTTTTTTTTCTGTTAATCTCATATTCGTCTTGCCTCTTTCATCTGCTTTCCTGTCTGTTGACGCAGAAGCTGAAGGTTTTCTCGTTCCATCAATGTAGGGAAGCACAATCTTTTATTTACTTTTTTTAGGTCTTTTCTATTTTGAACTGATTTAGACTGGCTCATATATTCAACAAATAGGTCCTGCTGTAAAGCAAAATGAACTTACAGTTCTGTCAGGTTACATAGTTCATTTATTAGGATTTCATGTGATAGGTCAACATTAAGTTGATTATACCTTTAAAATATAAAAGGATGCATGTCTTTTTGTTTTTAGATGTATTAACGCCTGAAAAACATACAGATTATTAATAACACCCTTAAACACACCCCTGTGTGTTTTAATTGGCTCATTTAAGGCCTTCCCCGTAACACCCTTAAACACACCCTTGTGTTTTAATTGACTCACTTAAGGTATCGCCCCTAATGACAACAACCAATCAGCATCCACTGTTACGCCCCTTGGACACACACCCCTGCTTGACCACGTGACCTCCCGCTCACATGGCCCCCACATGGCGCCAACCGGAAGTCCCGCCCTCACCGGAAGTCCCGCCCACCTGTCAAAAAGTTTGACGAAAGGGTGTACTTAAATTCTCTATGAGGTGGAGGTTCACTCTAATGAGCATCTTCAGGGTCATGATGAGGAACTTTCACCTGAGCTACAAGTGAAGGTAAATGATCTGTGATAGAAAACAGTAGCAACCTTCTCTGTGAGCTTCTAGCTGGATTCCCATCACAATGTGAAAATATCTGGTCCTTTACTTCAGTCAAAATAAAAGCATTTAATCCTAACATAGCTAAACACAATAAAAAGTCCTTCAGATCAACACTTTGCATCTCATTGCAGCAGCCAGTCTTATAGTCTAATTCTACATGTAGACAGAAAAAAAGTGTTGCTCAATAAACCAGGAAAATATCTCCTGGTGCCAGTAAGATGTAGTAGAAAGTGCAAAAGTAAACCTCCCTCTTCTCTTTCATATCTTCTGTGCTGATTCTAAACATACAGCTCTGGGTTTAAAAATGCAGTTTAATTAAGAATTAAATTATAGCAATTAATCACAGATGGACCACTAATTAGTTAACTATTATATCTTTTCCGAATTACACATGTAATATTATATAAACTAAACAAATGAAACAAGGATACAGTTTTACTGAAGGTGAGACAAGCGTTTATTAGTAAGAACTGCACCAATGTCTCACATTCTCAGTGCAGAACAAAAGACTGAGTTGTATGTTTCATTTATTATTTTTGCCAGGCCAAATTTCTTCAGAAGTGGAAAGAAAGTCTGAAAAGGTGGTGGTAAAAGAAAATAGATTCAGAAAAGAAGGAACAATTTTAATAAAATGTTTCAAAAGCTCTTGACATAACAAAAATAAATGTGTTTTAGGATTATACCATTTGACTAAGATTTAAGAAAATCAACTTTATACCACCTTCCTTTTCTGAAATGTAAGAATCAAGACAATGGAGACTTAGGAGTGTAACACTTTGATAAGAATGTCATGTTTAAAAAGGTCATTTATGTAGATGACAAACAAACCACGTCTATCTGGCCCATTGTAATCATCTCTGAATTTAAGAAAACGTTTTGTCAGCAAAAATTCAGATTACTTTTTTTTTTTTCTAAATATCTCAGATTGGCACATATTTGCTTCATCAAAATGGTTTTTCATCATTCAGCTTCTAACAAAAATAAAAATGATTTACATTCAGTCTAAAACCAGCCGAGACAGAGAATTGATACTACAGGGGTTGGACAATGAAACTGAAACACCTGTCATTTCAGTGTGGGAGGTTTCAAGGCTAAATTGGACCAGCCTGGTAGCCAGTCTTCATTGATTGCACATTGCACCAGTAAGAGCAGAGTGTGAAAGTTCAATTAGCAGGGTAAGAGCACAGTTTTGCTCAAAATATTGAAATGCACATGTAACAGTGTTTAAGTTGCAAAATTCCACTTGCTTTATGTATAAGTGCAATGGGGAAATAGCCCCCCCTCGGTGTGGCTGGTTATATGCTGCTGGCTACGTTATTCGGTGCCAGTCTGTGAAAGCTGCACCAGAGGTGAGTTTCATTTTTCAGCACAGAGCATAGAAAAACATTAGCAATCCATAAAACATGTCTTTATGAATTTATACACATTGAGTGTGGTGGGTGCATACTGGATGTGTACTTGACACCAGTTTTTCCACTTTTCAGTTTGTTTAATACAGAAAGACACTGCATGTGAAAGCTAAATGCTAACATGAAGCTATGTTGTAGTGTGTTGTACGAAGCTGAAGCCGATTGCACTGATACGAACCCGTTATGTTCTCACGCAGGTACACCATTTTGTATTATATTCTTTATTGTACATTGTAAATTTTGTTTTAGTAATCTGGCCGGTCTGTGAAAGCTGCACCCGAGTGTGCTGTACGCAGCTGAAGCCGATTGCACTGATACGAACCCGTTATGTTCTCACGCAGGAAATAAAATGTCTGATCGACCAGAAACTCCTTGTCTTCCTTCACAAAAAATCACACAACGCAGAGTCGAGGGGTTATTTGGTCTGCTCTGAGACTTTGGAGTGCAGCAAGAATCGGTTACACACACAACATTATGGGTGACATACCAGTGTTCAAAAGAGGACAAATTGTTGGTGCACATCTTGCTGGCGCATCTGTGACCAAGACAGCAAGTTTTTGTGATGTATCAAGAGCCACGGTATCCAGAGTAATGCCAGCATATCACCAAGAAGGACGAACCACATCCAACAGGATTAACTGTGGACGCAAGAGGAAGCTGTCTGAAAGGGATGTTCAAGTTCTAACCCGGATTGTATCCAAAAAACATAAAACCACAGCTGCCCAAATCACGGCAGAATTAAATGTGCACCTCAACTCTCCTGTTTCCACCAGAACTGTCCGTCGGGAGCTCCACAGGGTCAATATACACGGCCGGGCTGCTATAGCCAAACCTTTGGTCCCTCATGCCAATGCCAAACGTCTTGTTTCAATGGTGCAAGGAGCGCAAATCTTGGGATGTGGACAATGTGAAACATGTATTGTTCTCTGATGAGTCCACCTTTACTGTTTTCCCCACATCCGAGAGAGTTACGGTGTGGAGAAGCCCCAAAGAAGCGTACCACCCAGACTGTTGCATGCCCAGAGTGAAGCATGGGGGTGGATCAGTGATGGTTTGGGCTGCCATATCATGGCATTCCCTTGGCCCAATACTTCTAGATGCTAGATGGGCGCGTCACTGCCAAGGACTACCGAACCATTCTTGAGGACCATGTGCATCCAATGGTTCAAACATTGTATCCTGAAGGTGGTGCCGTGTATCAGGATGACAATGCACCAATACACACAGCAAGACTGGTGAAAGATTGGTTTGATGAACATGAAAGTGAAGTTGAACATCTCCCATGGCCTGCACAGTCACCAGATCTAAATATTATTGAGCCACTTTGGGGTGTTTTGGAGGAGCGAGTCAGGAAACGTTTTCCTCCACCAGTATCACGTAGTGACCTGGCCACTATCCTGCAAGAAGAATGGCTTAAAATCCCTCTGACCACTGTGCAGGACTGGTATATGTCATTCCCAAGACGAATTGACGCTGTATTGGCTGCAAAAGGATGCCCTACACCATACTCATAAATTATTGTGGTCTAAAACCATGTGTTTCAGTTTAATTGTCCAACCCCTGTATATGTCCTATGTTGTTTTAACTTTAAATTACTTATTACTTACTCTCTCATGGAAATGCAAATATTTTGGGTTGGGCTAAAGCCCTCAATGTTTTGAGACCCTAAAAACACCCCTGGAGCAGCCCAATACCCCAACCTGACTCAAAAACTGGCACACACTGTCCTAATCACACATTTCCACCCTCATGCATAGACATAAAAACACTCACACCCATACACCCAATGTAAAGACACACAACAATGGATGTTGTACAATCACTGACATTCCCTATACATACTCTATACTCCCAGGTCCAGGTGCCGATACCCCAGAGGGGCAACCAGCCCCTGGACCCAGGAGGTGGTCCTCTTCCTTCCGGGAAGGAGACAGGCAGACCGCCCCAGCACCAGCCCAGAATAGTGTCGGCATCGCCTGGACCTGAGCAACCCTGGCCCAGACCCCAGCCCCCAATGACCTTCATCCCCATCCGGAGAGGGGTGGCTATGTACAAAAGAGGGGTCAACCTGGTCCAAACGAGCCCGCCAACCAGAGCTGTCCCAGGATGAAACGGTCCCAACCCCCCAATGAATTCTGATCTCAACCCCATGAGCCACCCCACCCCCAAGAACCCCAAGAAAAATCTCCCTACAGGGCCACTCCCAATCAGGACACAGATATCCAGATAACACATGCCCCCAAACTCAAACACCATGAATGTGGGGGAGGGGCCCCACAGGGGCACACACCCACAGATGAGCTCCACCCCTGAAAAGCCGACGAAGACACACCCACACAGCGTGGCCTCCAAACACGGCCTCACTCCAAGCACCCTTGCTTCAACCTGCCCCCCACCACACAGTGTGCTGCGATGGCCCCACGCAATGCCACCCCAACCTCCGCCCACAAGCGCAACAGAGCAGATACCACCGAGCACCGTGCTCACAATGGAACCCCCAACCCCACACCAAGACAGGACAAACTCACTTGGCAAGAGTTCCCTGGCCAGCAGCGGCCGCCACCAAATCCCCCGCAACCACACAAACACACCACATCACCGCCACTGCAACAACAGCCCAGGGAGAAACATTAACCAGCTCAGCTCCACCATCACCACTCAGCCGATTCAAATGCCGGTGATCCCACATCCAAAAAGGACACAACCGGCCCCCGCCACCCCACCCTACACGCTGCAACCCTTGCCCGCTACCCCGATCCAACCTCCAGACATGACAGCCAGTGGAGGAGCACACCACCAACAATCCAGCCATCTCCAGCAGCCCCAGCCCGCCAGTCCATGGGACAGAAACATGTGCCAGCCGGGTAACCAGGCTGGGCAAACCAACTGCTCCAGGCCAAGCACAACCTGCCAGTCAACCCAGTGCACCCTAGTGCAGGCACAAGACATGCTCCACAGCTCAAAAATTTTCTTTTTTAAATAATGTGCTTGGCGCCAACAACAAAAAAACACTAATGTGGCCTATTTTTAAACTTTCACAAATCAAATAAAGCTTTCATAAATCCCAATCTGGGTTTTCAACATGAAAATGATTTGTGATTACATCAACTTAACCAGTGCACAGGTTATTTGCTTGTTCAACAAGTAACCTGGCTGCCAGTCTTTGGCCACAAACCAGCCCAAGCATTAATTCAGCCATGCAATAATTTCTTTTGGATTAAAATATTAATTTCGCTAGATGTTACCTGATCTGTTAAGTTTATTTAACTGATAATGTAAAAATACAATAAAACTGATGTAAATGAAAGGTAAATACTGAATGAGTATAACACAGATAAATTGGGATCATTTTGGATGTGAATCTAATTATATTTCTGTTGACTAAAACCTTTTTATTTAACCTTAAATCCTGCATCAGTTTCTTGTTTGTTAATTATTTGAAGGTGTTTTATATTAAAGCGGAGTGTATGTGACATAGGAATAAATTTGACCTAAATGAACTTCAGCTTCCTTAAGAAGTACAGTCAGCTGTATAATATCTGAATCTTCGAATGATCATATAAAATATCTAGTTTCCATAAAATTAAAGAGTGAAAGAATATTACAGCCTCAAAGCTGATACCCACAGACTCCTGTGATGGAAATTCTTGCAGTAAGCATTCCACAGTGTATGACCTTTGGTTTACCTCACTCCAGTGAACATCTGTGTTAGAGGAGGAAGCTGTAAAAGCCATTATCAGAAGTTTAATGGTTAAGGGCATTTGTTAGGGTGATGCCTCAGGGAGAGTAGATGGTTGTTCCTAGGTAACCTAGTCACCTCTGAACCCGAGAAGGGTCTGGGGTCATAAAACACAGACTCTTTGAAGTGTTGAGATAACACTGTCATGTTCTGGTATAAATACTGTGTGTAAATGTTGATCGGGGCTCTGTTTCACTGACTAACCTCAGTGTCAGGGTCTTCAAACGCTGAATGCCTTTGAATAAAACTTATAAAGACAAAGTCCGGATTTTCTCTTGTTATGAGTCAACTTCTACTCACTTTGATAAGAAAATTCCACAACACTCCCAAAGTACAGTAGTAATTTAGGTAATACTTCTAAGTTTTTTCCTCAATAGTTGTACTGTATCGTATGGTAAAATCTATTGGTATGAATATTTTTGCCATTATTAAAGTGGCAAAGTGTTTAAAGCAAAGTGTTAATAATTCAATATATTTACTCTTTATTAACTGAGACAACTTGCACTGAATTACGTATTTATACTTATTAAATATTTACATACTTTGATGCTATGAAACTACAAATTACAACATGTTTTTTGTGGGTTTTTATTTGATGACCAGAAAAAAAAGACCTGCATGTGTTTTTAGCTCCCACATGTCAACACTTATTAAACTAATGGGTTCAATATAACTGCTTGTGCTTTATGAGGTCCTCTTCTAGATTTTAGAATGTAATAATTGTCAAGTCTTGTAATGCTCAAACAAATCCAATGGATTTTCCACATAAAGGCTTGACCTTACTAAAACGTAAATATGCTTTCATATAGACAGTTTCATTGTAGCTCTGGCTGTGTGTTCAGCATTCATGTCATGTGCCAGCCTGCTTCAAGTCCTCCACCATCGTCCCTGTTCCCAAGAAGCCAAGGACCACAGGGCTTAATGACTTCAGACCCGTCGCCCTGACCTCTGTGGTGATGAAGTCCTTTGAGCGCCTTGTGCTCTCACACCTAAAAGACATCACCGACCCCCTCCTGGACCCCCTGCAGTTTGCCTACAGAGCCAACAGGTCTGTAGATGATGCAGTCAACCTAGCCCTTCACTTCATCCTCCGGCACCTGGACTCCACAGGAACCTATGCCAGGATCCTGTTTGTGGATTTCAGCTCTGCCTTCAACACCATCGTCCCAGTTCTGCTACAGGAGAAGCTCTCCCAGCTGAGTGTGCCCGACTCCACCTGCAGGTGGATCACTGACTTCCTGTCTGACAGGAAGCAGCGCGTGAGGCTGGGGAAGCACGTCTCTGACTCCCTGACCATCAGCACCGGTTCCCCCCAAGGCTGTGTTCTCTCTCCTCTGCTCTTCTCCCTGTACACCAACAGCTGCACCTCCAGTCACCAGTCTGTCAAGCTTCTGAAGTTTGCGGACGACACCACCCTGATCGGACTCATCTCTGATGGTGACGAGTCCGCGTACAGATGGGAGGTGGACCATCTGTTGGACTGGTGCAGCCAGAACAGCCTTGAGCTCAACGCTCTAAAGACAGTGGAGATGGTTGTGGACTTCAGGCAGAACCCAGCCCCACCTGCCCCCATCACCCTCTGTGACTCCACAATTGACACTGTGGAATCTTTCCGCTTCCTGGGAACCATCATCTCCCAGGATCTCAAGTGGGAGCCAAACATCAGCTCCCTCATCAAGAAAGCCCAGCAGAGGATGTTCTTCCTGCGGCAGCTGAAGAAATTCAACCTGCCAAAGACTATGATGGTGCACTTCTACACAGCCATCATTGAGTCCATCCTCACCTCCTCCATCACCATCTGGTACGCCGCTGCTACAGCCAAGGATAAGGGCAGGCTGCAGCGTGTCATTCGGTCTGCTGAGAAGGTGATTGGCTGCAGTCTACTGTCGCTCCAGGAACTGTACACCTCCAGGACCCTGAAGCGGGCTGGGAAGATTCTGGCTGATCCCTCCCACCCCGGTCACAGACTCTTTGAGACTCTCCCCTCTGGCAGGAGGCTGCGGTCCATCCGGACCAAAACCTCACGCCACAAGAACAGTTTTTTCCCATCTGCCACCAGCCTGGTTAACAAAGCCCGGAAACCACCCTGACATTCCCCCTTTCCCCCACACCCCCCCTTTTTTTGCTGACAGGACACCTGTAACCTGTAACTCTATGCGTTACATTAACGCTCAGCTTGGACTCCTGCTTACTTGCACTGCTTTACTTGCACAATGATCACCTGCACTGTTGTATTGCTCTTGCATCTTATACTGCTCTATATTTACTCTCACTCACTTAAAACTGTGCACTTATATTTATATTATATTGTAGATATGTTTGTACTGTTTAATTTGTACTGTATTGCACCGACTATGCCAAAACAAATTCCTTGTATGTCCAAAAACGTACTTGGCAATAAAGCTTTTCTGATTCTGATTCTGATTCTGATTGTCGTACTGGAAAGCCAACCTCCACCCGAGCATTGAGGCTTCCGGAAGCATCGTGAGCGGTCTATTGGTCATTCTAAATCATGTGACCTTTGAAAAAAAAAAAATCATACTTGTGCTAATTAGCAACAATTTTGCATAATATGCAAAACATAGCCAAAAATGTTTTTTTGGTCCAACTTCAAAATAGATTAAGATGTACGAATGATTTTCATACCAGTAGTGCATAAAGTCAAACTCAAGGTATGTACTCATTTTTAGAGGGATCCAGGCCTAGGGGGCTTCAGGCATATTCTTCATATTAAATATGTTCTTGGAAAATATTTAGGGATTTTTCTGACAAACTATGGATTTTAAGTGAATTGACTGTTTCAATTTTGATCATTATTACTAATATCTATGAAATGTTAGTTGTTTTTAAAACATCTTTAGAATTAGGGACATGATAAACATTGTGTATCATTCACATATAGATATGGTTATCTGAGAATATTTAGGGAATTTTATGAATTAGGGTGGGGTTTTTTTAGGAATTTTTGAATTTGGCTATGGACTATGTACTGTGGAAATTATTTAAATGTGGGTCATTATAGGCTTGTATTGTATAAGCAACGTTTCTCTTTTTTTGTCAAAAAACCATTACATCTAGGGACATTCTAAACAATGCATATTATTGCAAATATAAACTTGGTTAATTGAGAATATATTTGTTATTTTATGTCAAACATACTAAACACATTAAGAGATATCCACTGAGAAAACATATGTTGAAATTTTCTTTTTGTTCCTGTAAAAAAGGAAGAAAAGTCACTGGTCACTCAGTCAATTTGATATTTACAATTTGATCAAAGTTTTAATGAAATTTTGGCCATTTTTGTCTCTGCCTGTGATGTCTTTTCTTTGTTTCTGTTGGAGTGAGTGAATGTTCGTTCATGTGTTGCATGACACAATAATTTATGTTGTAGAATAATGTTTGATTAAAACCTTGGGTTTTCAGGAGCATTAAGAAGCAGCTCATTTCTGAGGCAGGTGCATATTAACAGTTTTGCAGTTTAAGGTAGGTGGCAGAGTTGGTAGCACTGTTGCCTTGCTGCAAGAAGGTCCTGGGTTCACTCCCAGCCGGGGGTCGTGCATGCGTGGGTTCACTCCGGGTACTCCGGCTTCATCCCACAGTCCAAAGACATGCCTGTTAGCTTAATTGGTCTCTCTAAATTGCCCTTAGGTGTGTGAATGAGTGTGTGCTTGGTTGTTTGTGTGTTCCGCTGTGATGGACTGGTGACCTGTCCAGGGTGTACCCCGCCTCTTGCGCATAGACTGGTGAAGATAGGCACCAGATTCCTCGCAACCCACTATGGAAAAAGCAGTAAAGAAAATGACTGACTGACCGACAGTTTAAGGTACCCCAAGATGGATTGGAATGAAGGTACTGTGGGACCACCCATGACCCGCCCATAGACAACTTATCAGAGGTTAGTTCTGCCTGGCTCCACCCACCTACCAAGTTTGTACATGCCTTAACTTCCATGGAAAAGCTAAGCATCTTCCTTCCTGAGTTTTAACACTGTTTAAGAGACAAGAGAATCAAAAAGCTTGTAGTGATTATTGCGCTAACAGCATGTTTATATAATAATTAAGAATGAAGCATGACATTTAGATTTCTGTGTTTTACTATTAAAAGTTTAATGAAATACTTTAAACTTCTTCAAAGATTTAGTTTTGTATGCAGAATCATTGGTGATTTATTAGATTGAAAGCTTTTCTGGTGCCATTAAACTAGCTGACAGTTCAAGATATGCCAAATGTAAGGAATATATTTTTGATATAGAATGGAGTCATGACTCCATACTTAGTGGGAATTAATGATTAGATTCAGTTTGTCAGGTTTATGCATCAAAATTGCATTAGATTTTCATTAATTTAATACTCATCTTTATACAAGACAAATCAGGATGATATGCGACTTAATTCTATGTAAGACATTGATGAACTGCACAACAACTGAAGTTTGTGTTTCGTTGTTAATGTAACTGAATTGCAGTTACAAACAACTGGATTTTATTTATGTTGCTTTCGGAAAATTCATAGTGACACATAGTTATGTCAGAATTGATTTCTTTGGTTCTATGTAATGTGATCCTGGTTGCTAGAACATAATTTGTTTCAAACATTTTGCTGGATTGCTGCATGGGTTGGACCTTGCGCCACAAGAGAGGAATGTCAGAATAAAGTAGCACTGGGTTGCAAACGTTTTAGCACTTATGGGAAAAATTGTAGCTCATATCTCCAGTAAGGACTATAAATGACAATGTGAGACGCACTTTCTGCTTTGTTTTATATAACTGGTGCCCAGCTCCCCAAGTCTACATTCTGAAAACCTGTCTGAATGTTTGGTGTTGATTCTTTTGAGAAATTATACATCTTCACAGATTAGACCATTATGAAATTTCTCTTTGGGGATTCTGAAACTATGGAAATAATGACCTGTAATCAGGCCTTCCACAAATATCATATGTCACATTTGTAATATTCAGAATATTTAGCTGTCACTGCTTGTGTAACAGGTAAAGTCAGAAGAATAATAATTTTTTGCTTTCCTATTATTTTTGATGAAGTTCCGTGTATTTAAGCACCTAGGGTAATAATGAACCATTGCATTTACATAGCAAAATCCAGAAAGATAGACATACTTAGGCTTCATTTTATTGGTGTAGTAAAGGCACAAAGTGATTGTTGCCGGTTTTCTTGCGCCGTTGAAGGCCACAGAATGGTCATGGTTTCTCTGTGGGTGCAGTGATGGGGCAGATGTTTTTGTTTTTTGGGGTTTTACCTACGAACACGCATACCCTGTCTATTGTTCTCACTTATATGACAATGAGAGAAAGAGCAAGAGCAAACCTTAGTCCTTTTTAAGTACTGTTTTGCAGGCCTCCTAATTTAGGCATGGTGATATTGCCAAGATCACTGCCCTCCACATCTTTGCTTTACTTTCGAAACGTCTCCACTGTGCTTTCTCAAGTGTCACAGATGGTGAAGGCTGTATTACCTGAGAGAGCTACTTCCTCCCTTCACTCCTTTGTTCCAGTTGGCTGGGTTTTGGTAGGAGAGTTCAAAAGAAAACACTGGAAGTCTAGACGCTGACGAGGTCCATATCAGATCCTACTGATCACCCACACCTACCATCAAGGTAGCAGAACGTGTTACCTGGATACACGTATCACATTGCAAAAAGGTTCCAGTTTCTCCAGATTTCCTTGCCTCCCAGGACACAAGGCATCCTTCAACTGGATCATCTACTGGCTAACGTTATGAGGAGAGCAGGCCGCCACAAGCCAAATAACTTTAAACTGATCACCGGCGGGTGGTTGAAGAGGTCGTGGAAGAACACTGTTTTTACAAAGGCATAATCATCCTTTTTGGCAGAGCAACGTTTGTTCCACAACATACTGAAAACCCCACCACCTTGCCTGAAAACTGGAATCATAAGTTAATTTGCCTCACCGTGCACACAGCATGGAGAGAGACACACAGGAACATACATGGAAGACCGCTACCACAATTGCACATAACCTTTCTCCGAAATGACTGCTGACATCTGCAGTGGAGAGAATAGGAAATATGCTCCACAATCCTTATTCTTCTTAATTATTTTTTTGTTTCATTTGGTGGTTGCTAGGCACTCCCTTGCTTCAACAACAAGGTCTGTGACGGGACCCAAGGAGTGTGTTCATCCCAGCAATGAAAATTGCAGTTCAAGAAAATACAACTGTTTCTGCCAGATTTGATCTATGTGATGATGTGAAGTGTGGTAGTTTATCAAGATGATTGTTTATATATATAAAAAATAAACAATTTTCCACCTTATCAGATGCTGTCGCTTATGGGCTCCCACATTGATAGTGACACTGACTCTCATAATGATGATGATTTTACCACTGTTTAATCTTCATTTTTTCCAAACATGATTTCTTTCTTGTTTCACGAATGTTGTATTAATCATTTATGCATTTAATGTGTCTTGATTCTAATCTACCTAAGGGGACCAGCAGGACCACGTCATCTGCAAAAATAAAAGACAAAATCCACTGGTCCCCAAACCAGACCCCCTCCTGCCCTTGGCCGCACCTAGAAATCCCGGGCAGCCCACCGGAGTCCAACATGCACCGGGAACAGGTCCGACTTAGTGCCAGCAATGCGGACCAAACTCCTGCTCCTCATGTACAGCGCTTTGAGTGCCTTGTTGCTGAAAAGCGCTATATAAATAAACTTGACTTGACTTGTACAGAGACCCGACTCTGTACTCCTGGAGCACCCCCCACAGGGAACCACGAGGGACATAGTCGAATGCCTTCTCCAGGTCCACAAAACACATGTGGACCAGTTGGGCACACTCCCACGAACCCACGAGTAGCCTGCAGAGGGTGTGGAGCTGGTCCAATGTCCCACAGACGGGACGAAAACCAAACTGCTCCTTCTGAAGCCGATGTTCAACTATCGGCCAGACTCTCCTCTCCAATACCCTGGTATACGCCTAAACAGGGAGGCTCCCTTTAGTTGGAACACACCCTCTGGTCACCCTTCTTATGAAGGGAGACCACCACCAATTCCTGAGGCACTGCCACCGTGGAGCTTTTAACCACCTCGGTGACTTCTTCCTGGGTTATGAAAGAGTCCAACCCCAAGTCCCCAGCCTCTGCTTCCACCAGGGAATGCATGAATGCAGGATTGAGGAGATCCTTGAAGTACTCCTTCCACTGCCCGATAATGTCCTCAGTCGAGGTCAGCAGCTCCCCACCCTCACTGTAAACAGTGTAGACCAAGCACTGCTTCTTCCTCCTGAGGCGCCGGACTGTTTGCCAGAATCGCTTTGAGGCCAACTGGTAGTCCTTCTCCATGGCCTCACCGAACTCCTCCCTGGCCCGAGTTTTTGCCTCTGCCACAGCCCGGGCCACGGCACGCTCGGCCTCACGGCACCCTTCAGCCACCTAAGGAGTCCCACAAGCCAACCACAGCCGATATGACTCCTACTTTCACTTGACAGCATCCCTTACAGCCACATCTATGGGCAGCAGCATCATCAATAGATGCGGAGAACATGGTCCCCTCTGACTCTATGTCTCCAACTTACCCCGGAATCTGGTCAAAGCACTCCCAGAGGTGGGAGTTGAATATATCCCTGGCAGAGGGCTCCGTCAGACGTTCCCAGCAGACCCTCACTATACGCTTGGGCTTGCCAAGTCTGTCCAACTTTCTCCTCTTCCAGCAAATCCAACTCACCATCAGGTGGTGATCAGTGGACAGCTCAGCACCTCTCTTCACCCAAGTGTCCAAAACATGCAGTCTGTAGACACGACAACAAAGTCAATCATCGATCTCCTGCCTAGGGTGTCCTGGTGCCAAGTGCACTGATGAATACTCCTATGGTTGAACACGGTGTTCATTATGGACAATCTCTGGCTAGCACAGAAGTCCAATAATGAAACACCACTCGGATTTAGATCGGGGAGGCCATTCTTCCCTATCACGCCTCTCCAGGTGTCACTGTTGTTGACGGTAAGACAGCTTCAAATTACCTCAATTTCAGTTAGAACAAGACTGAAGTAATTATGTTTGGACAAAGTGGTAATTGCAGTGCTTTTCATTCAGATCTTAATGGCCTGAAGCCTTTTATTAAGTTGCACCTTAAAACTTTGGGGATTTTATTAGACTCAAATGCAACAGCCGTCATTATGGTAAACCTGGTGACTCTGGTGAGAGCAACAATTACAAAGGCAGAGTTGTAGTTAAACCGATTTATTGATAAACAGGAAAATGCAACAAGGTTGTCTAGGAATCCCTGTTCTGTTGGTCGGAGCACTGAGGAGGAGAAGTAAGTGATTACAGGTTGTTGAAATTTATGTTTGTAGATTAATCTTACTGTTAGGAAGATGAGAAGTTTCCAGAGGTGAGTGATGCCACGGAGAGTTTGACAGATGTTAGTACCTTCTTTGGGCTTGCAGGTTCTAGCAAGCTTAAGGAGACTCTTGGCTGGGGAAGCACAGTGATGTACCTTCTGACAATTGTGAACTTGGGCTCTGAACATCGGACCTAGAGAATCCAGGTCTGGGTCTTCGGAGTCCTTTCCACTCTAAGGAGAGGAGGGGAATGTAGGTAAGAAACAGGGTCAGGAACCACAAAAGACAGAACTGAGTGTGCTGGTCTAATTACCACTCAGGTGAGTTAACAATCTGACGCGTTCATCAAGGTTCCTGCTGCTTAAGAAGCTCCTGTTGAGTAAGCCTGATTATCTTCAGCTGTGGCTGTTACACCCTGCAGGAGGAGGTGGGAGAGAAACCACAAACAAACACAACACAAACCTACGCTTAGCTCTGTGGCATGACAACAGCTCTTTTTCTGACACAAACAGACAAGCTCTTGGGTATCTGTCAGACCTCCTGCAGCCTTATGCACCCTCTAGATCTCTTCGATCTTATGATCACTTGCTTTTAGCTGTACCTGTCATAGTTGTGGGTTTGGTGGCAGGACCAGAATGCAGAACACAGCGAGAAGGTAGCATGGTGATGAAGTATTTAATGTTGAAGTAGACAGACTTACAGGCAGGTATGCAGTATACAAAGTACTGGCAGGTGGTCCAAAGCATATTTTCAGGAGGCAAACAAAAACTAAACCACAAGGAGGAACTCGAGAAGTCAACCAGGGTAGCGAGGAAAGATAACATGAGGAACCAGCAAAGAACAATGAAAACTAGAAAGCTTATAAGCTGAGGGAAGTGTAGTATGGACCAATGAGACAGGGAGGCAGGTAATCAGAGGAAACATGAAACAGGTGTGGACCAGGCTGCAGGGAACTGAGGGAATATGAATGGTTGCTATGGTGACTGGACTGGGAGACAAAGGGACACTGGAGAAACTAAATTATGAAATAACCAAAGGCAAAATGGGATCAAAAGATAAACAACACTAACTCACAAAGAGGAGCAGGGAGGCCGAGGAACAGGTGAACTGACTACAAAACTAAACTATGGGAAAGGGATTAAATAACAAACTCAGGGAAACAGATCTAAGAAATTATAACAACCTGAGATATAAGAACCTGGCAAATAAGAATTAACAAAAGAAACCATAAAGGAAACCCTAACTGAAAAAGTAAACAAACCCAAACAAACACTGACTGAAACTAAACGAGAAGGGAAGCAGAGAAAGCGAAGACTAGAATAAATGCAAACCAAAATGTAAACAATAAGTGGAACTAAGTATAGTGGCAAACAAGAACTGAAAGCTAACCTATCAGAAGGAACTGAAACAATAGAGACTAACACGAGGAACTAAACTAGGGATAAAGTTGGAAAGAACTACAAAAATAAAGGGAAACGAACACTGAGTAAATAACAACTGAAGGGTAACTAATGACAAGAGGAGGAATAGGGAAAAGAAACTAATAAACTAGAAGAATGCAGCAAGAAACAAATAACCTAACCATAAACAAACACAGAAACACTAAACGGGAAACTAAACTAGAAAACCCAAAGAAGCAAGAGAACTGTAATAATAATAATAATAATAAAAATAATAATAATAAGAGGAGAAAACCATTCTAAGTAATAAATAAATGAGAAAGCAACAACCAAGGGAACAATGGGCGAGGGGAGAAAGAACTACTAAAACTAGGAGGCAGGAGAGAGAACAAAACTATCAGGAAACAGAATGAATAAACAAACATAACTACTATACCCAAAGAAATAGAAACACCTAACTGAAGAGTAAATAAACACAAAACCCAAACAAAGTCCACAATGGCAGATCCTGACAGTACCAAGGATCATAAACTTTAACTTGAACATAAGACCAAATAAAAACCTCTAAAGGAGTACTTTTTTCATGAAAATTATTTGTTTCTTTTTATTTATTGCTGCATGTATTCAGTTGTAGGTAAAAGCACAAAGGATATTAAACTGTTCCAGATAGGCTGGTAGAAGTAAATTGTCAGTGCAGTCTACACTCAGTATGAATATTGCTGTTGGTCTTGTTACAACAACACTCTGTCATTTATTATAACAGTTTTGTACTGTAATAAACAGAAATTATGGTTATAATGTTTTATGGTATTCATGAACACCAGTAAAGGTGTAGTCTATGTTAAATATGGCCAAAAATAAAATGTTTTTTTAATAATGCAAAAATTGTAATTGCACTAAAAAGTATTCATTACTCTGTATCAGTAAGTACTGAAATGTGCTCACTAGTACTTGTACTCAGTTTGAAAAAATGTGGTATCGGTGCATCCCTTTTAATAAATATAAACAAACATTTTGCATAATTTGTGAATGCCAAACTTTACTGTAAAATCAATGTTGATGCACAATGGGCCACAATTTCCCCCCCTTTCTTTGAACTTATCAGAAGTTGTTAGCATGCCAACATCTCTACAAGGAATAATCTCTGAAATCCATGGTGGATAAAGAAATCTCTTTAAATACTTTGTCTCAAACACTTTATGACCTGACTGGTGTCTGTGCGAAGGAGAGGTAGACTTTTTTTAAGACTTCTTTTCTCATGCATAGCACTTTAAAATAACTTGCTATTTAATTTATTCATTTCTGTTTTTATAATTACCTTGCTTACTGAAATGAATGCAACATACATCACTCTTGATGGCCATGTAGAGGTTGAAAAATACAGATATGTTTACTTTATTTTAATGTTTACAAGTTATATTTTGATCCTGTCCAGCAATACTACAGTTGTTAGTGTGATTGTGATTCACAAGAACCTCCATGAGCCTATGTATATTTTTATTGCTGCTTTGTTAATGAACTCCATGCTTTTCAGCACTGCGATCTACCCAAAGCTTTTGATAGACTTTTTATCTGAAAAACAGATTATAACTTATAATGTGTGTCTCCTCCAGAGTTGTCTATATTATTCTTTAAGTGGTTCTGAATTCTTGCTTTTGGCAGCCATGTCTTATGACAGATATGTGTCCATATGTAAACCTCTGCAATATCCAACTATTATGAGAAAAACTAAAGTGAGTATTTTCCTGGTCTTAGCTTGGCTTGTACCTGCTTGTCATATTGTTATACTGATGATTATATTTGTTCATTTAAAACTCTGTAGCTTCACTTTGAAAGGCATTTTCTGCAACAATTCTCTGAATTATCTTCTCTGTGTGGCTTCAAGAGCAATAATGATATTTGGCTCAGTGGTCCTTTTCAATATTGGTATTCTTCCAATGCTTTTCGTACTATTCACTTACACAATGATACTTAGAATAGCCTATAGAAGTTGTGGGGAAGTCAGGAAAAAAGCTGCACAGACATGTGTACCTCACCTGCTGGTTTTAATCAACTATTCTTGTTTGCTTATTTATGATGTGATTATTGTTAGACTGGAATCTGATATTTCAAAGATTGTACGCGTTTTAATAAAACTGCAAATAATAATCTATAATCCTCTTTTCAATCCAGTCATATATGGACTGAAAATGAAAGAAATTTCTAAACACCTAAGACAGTTGTTCTATCATGCTAGAGGAAAGTAACTTTTTTTAAGCTGATGTCATTTTTGGCTTTTGATGGAAATGTTTTGTTTGTTCTGGTGGTATTTCATTTGGGAACGTTTAAAAAAATTGTATAATGATAATTATGAGTGGCTATGTCTCAAATAAAAAATAATAATGAATACAAAGTGCAGGGAATTAAAAGATTTCAAAATCCTGTACTTTTGAGCATGTTGGAGGGGCGGGGCCAGGCCTCAGTTTAGCTTCAAGTCATTATCAAAAGCTTTTTTCTGCATCAAAGTGTGTAGACTTGACCTAACCTAAAAAAAAATGAAACTGTTATAGCTCCTACAAGGAAGGGCACATAAACACAAAACCTTCTGGGACTGATCTACATTGGCCCCTGAACAATATTCAATGGTTGAATGGTGACATCATCACAGCCCTAGCCCCCGAGAATAGGAAGGTCCATATTTGATACCCTTCACCTAATCAACATAAAACTGACCCCAGTGACATAACATGATGGTCTAAGTTGGTCTCTAGTACTGAAAGGTTTTGACAGATAGGTTTGGCTGTGGTGGCGTGGCAAAGTCTGAACCTCACGCCACGGCCTTACGCTTGGCTCTAAATTACACAAGCACGGTCCAATTTACTCCAAACTGAATATGTTTGTTCTTTGTCAACTCACAAACAGCTCTATTCAATTACATTGGAATTTGGATCAACGACGCCCCCTAGGAAATCATCTTAATCTCCCTCATACATCATCAGATCCACACCAAATTTTGCATGCATCATGGAGGACGAATGTTGGCACGGTCAATTGCGGACATCACTTTAGCCCTGCCCACTGACCACCAAATGACAGGTTTCTTAGCTGATTAACCTTCCCACTTACAATAGGCAGTCATATGTTTCACTGTTGGATGGCCTCCTTAAACTCTCACTCATACAACCTTCATACAACCTTCAAGGTGTCTAATTACACAGTACAAGATGATGTTGAATTCTACTCTGAACGATGACTGTTGGCTCCACAGTCTGGGGCTGGCAGATCGGTCAATTTTATGCCTCGCCGTTTGCATACACTTGGGTCTAAAACACACATGATGGTCCAATTTACTCCACACTGAATATGGTTGATCTTTGTCAACCCCTAAACAGCTCTATGGGATCATATTGTAATTTGGATCAACAGCGACCCCTAGTAAATTTTAAATGCTTTATCTCCCTCATACATTGTCGTATCCACACCAAATTTTCTCTGCATCATCGTGGCCGAATGCTGAACATGTTGTCAGTTGATGACATCACTTTAGCCCTGCCAACTGATAACCAAATGACAGGTTTCTTTGCTGATTAACCTTCCTTGACAGTCTCCAGAACTTTCATACTTCCTCTGATAAGGCATAATTTTTTTAGATGACATTTCAAAGCATAACAGGAAGTCTTAATTAATATATCGCCACCAAACAGGTCAGCGCAGCTTTCATCAAGAACGTCGTATTTTGGCCAAATTTCCAACGCCTCTCGCCAGAGCAGAAGTCGACATGACCAAAAATAGTATGAAAGGTTGCTCACAGTACCACCTACTGGTAACGTGCAGAATGGAGTGGTGGGCTCAACAGTGGCAAGAAGGCAGAAAAGCCAGATCCTACACAGGTCGAGGGACATTAAGCTGCTTGCAGTCTCTCCTGCTCTGCTCCTGTTCATTACTCACCTCCCCCAGTTCTCTCTGCCTTCATTGGCCTCAGCTGTTCCCCATTTTTTAGCTGATTGGGTTAGGTGTATTGTATCACTTCTTGTTTCCTTTGTTGTACTCTTTCAATTGTTAGGTGTGTCAGGCTTTCTATTTGATACGAATTCTCTTTCCTGCAACATTTCTGACTTATTCTAACACATTTGCATAAACACATATTTTCTGTTGCTGCACCGGATGTATGGGACCCTCAGAATTCGAATCAGAAAACACTTTATTGCCAAGTAGTGTTTCAAACAGACAAGGAGTTTGCTTTGGTTAAAAGGTGCTACACATAGACAAAAATACAGCTGACGTACATAAATGTAGAAATATATACGTTAAAAGAAAAACATGTTTTATATGAATGTTATGAAAATTGAGAAAAATAGTGCAACTTTTTATTTAAAATATACAATACAATACACTAATATATAATAACCACAATATAAAATTAAATGTAATTGTATTTACATATGCAGAGATATTTTTATTATTTGCAACAGGAAAGTGTCAGTAGAGGACCAGGGCCTTGTTAATGAGGCCAGCTGCAGACGGAAAGAAGCTGTTTTTGTGGTGAGAGGTTTTGGTCTTGATGGACTGCAGCATCCTGCCAGACAGGAATGTCTCAAACAGTTTGTGTCCAGGGTGGGAGGGGTCATCTGCAATCTTTCCTGCTCGCCTCAGAGTCCTGGAGACATGCAGTTCCTGAAGACAAGGAAGACTGTAGCCAATCACCCTCTCTGCAGAGCGAATGATACGCTGCAGCCTGCCCTTGTCCCTGATGGTGGCAGCAGCAGCATACCAGATGGTGATGGAGGAGTAGAGGCTGGACTCAGTGATGGCACAGAAGAAGTGCACCATCATTGTCTATGGCAGGCTGAACTAATTCAGCTGCCGCAGGAAGTACATTCTCTGCTTAGCCTTCTTGGTGAGGGAGGTGATGTTCAGCTCTCACTTGAAATCCTGTGTGATGATGGTGCCCAGGAAGCGAAAGGAGTCCACAGGATGATGGGGGGCTGTACTCTTTCTAAAGTCCTGATCATCTCCACTGTTTTCAGAGTGTTGAGCTCCAGATTGTTCTGGCTGCACCAGGATACCAGATGGTCAATCATCCCCCTTGTATGCAGACTCATCCCCCCAGAGATGAGCCGAATGAGGGTGGTGTCATCTGCAAACCTCAGGAGCTGAACAGACTGGTGACTGGAGGTACAGTTGTTGTGTACAGGGAGACGAGCAGAGGGGAAAGAACAGGGGAACCGGTGCTGGTGGTCCTGGCATCAGAGACATGTTTTCCTTACTTCACGTGCTGCTTCTTGTGTATCAGGAAGTGTGTGATCCACCTACAAGTGGAGCCGGGGATTTCCTCGGTTGCCCCGTATGCCAGTTTGCCTGGCTGTGAGTCACTTCACTAAATGGAGACCAAACACGTTTTAATCAAAAATGCACCAGAAACCGAAACCTGAGTCCAGTCCTTGTGAAAACAAGTCCAGGCTTAATTATGCAAGGATATTAGGAAAATACCGTCTCGTTTTGCATCTGGTTTCATTCCTGCCACTTAGTCTGGCGGTTCTTTTGCTTGATGTTGAGAGCATGGGAAATCTCCAACACGGACTTAAAATGCTGTGCAAATCTGTCAAGATCATATTTTCTCCTCTGAGATTCGCGTCGTGTATTCACGTAAGCTGCTTCTATCGGTGAAGCATGTTATCTTTCAAAATCAATCACATATATATATAATATTGATGATGTATTACAGATATTTCAAGTTCCCACGGTCCCTGAATGCAACAGCTGGGAATATGTTGTTCAGCCGCTGTGTTGAGCTGTCAGTCATGATTCCTCACCTCCGTGATCTTAGTCCCCCCCACGCCAAAACAGGGCCAAAAGTTTGAAGCCAAAAAAAAAATCTGCAAGTTCGAAAAAAAAAACTTGAATCTGAAAAGTAGTTTTGAACTTCTTTTTTTCCAGTTTCACATCTGTTTTTTTTTTCAGTTGCAAAACTTTTTTCCAGTTTTCAAATTTGTTTGGGGGAGGTTCAAATTAATTTTTGAGATTCAAATGTTTTTATTTTGAACAACTTTTATTTTTCAGGTTCAAATGTTTTTCTCTTGAACAAACTTTTATTTTTTACGTTCAAATTGTTTTCTTCTGAACAAACTTTTATTTTTCAGGTTTAAATTTATTTTGTTTGAACAAACTTTTATTTTTCAGGTTCAAATTGTTTTCGTTTGAACAAACTTTATGGCCCCAATTTAGCTCCATAGACTACAATATGATTTGCTCTGGGCCCCTCCCTGATCTGACCTGTGACAACATGTTTAGCCACATACTGTCATTCATCCGCTGGCTGTCTAGGTGGTGTCCTGAAAACAATGTGGTCTACACTGATAATTGGTGAACATTTTGGGGAAAACTTGTTCTGATCAGAAAAAACGGCATTCAGATGGACCTGCTCTTCATTGTAGGAATCTGGCCGAATTATTAATTCTCCAAAACTCTGAAAATCCAGGTTCCAGAACAGGAAGCAGAGTCCAGGTTTAACATTTCTCTCTGCAGCTTCTGTACTATTACCCACACATTACCCTATTTAAGAGAGTCTCTTGCGCTCTGTCATAATCGAGTATATTAAAAACTAATCTAAAAGGAGCAGACCATAAAAATAAACACAACTCCGACTGAAAAGAAAAAAAAATGTTAATGTGGGTTACTGAACATAAAACCTCTCTCTACAAAAACTTTGTTGGGTAATGACTTGATTTGAGAAAATCAGATGCATTTATTTCGTCTCTTAGAAACCTAGTTGTAGCAAGAGAATTATGTTTGAATAAATGAGACAACTCGTTCAAATTATTTAAATTTTCACATACCTCAAAATACTGGGCGAGGAGGAAGAGTTGCAACTATTTTTCAGTCTGATTTATTGATTAGTCCCAGTCCAATAAAGAGCTTCAATTATTTTAAATATTTAGCCCTTAGTTTTCCTCATCCAAATTGCAAAGCACTAAAACAACTCCTAACCCTTACTCTAATTTTTTAGATCTGTTCTGATTATCTGATTTAGTTTTAAATACCAAAAAGGTATTATACTGATAAATTTTAACAGTCAAGTTGACATGGAAAGTGATAGCCTAAATATAGCTTTAATGCTATCTTAGACTCAACTGGCTTTGCTCAAAACATCCACAAACCTACCCACTTTTGTCTTCATACTCTGGACCTTGTGCTTACATATGGCATAGAGTGTGACAAAATAATAATAATATTTCCTCGTAAGCCTGTCCTGTCTGACCATTTTTAATAACCTTTGAGTTTAATTTAAATGAGTACTCTACACTAGAGGCTGACATTTTTTCGGGAGTCCCACGGGTCACGGGATTCCCACGGGAATCCCGCGGGAGGGGAGACAGCATCAGTAAAGATCACGTGATTGGGACGGTACAGGATAAAAAATGAACGGGAGCAGAGGGGAGCGAGAGCTAACCAATAGGAGGGAAAATAAACTAGGATCAATTGTCCTTGGAAATGTAAAACTGAGTCTTTGTTATAAACTTTAAAAAAAAAAAACTTGGATCGACGCCGCCATTGTGTAGTTTTTTTCCAAGAAGCCTATACTATAATGTGAGTCAAACGAACTACACGACCCACAAGCCAACAGTGCTTCTGATCGGTGTTTTCCTCCTGCGTTCAGGATGGAGGGAGCAAACGCAGGTGGAGAACTGGACGTGGTAAAATTGGATTTGCAACGTAAAGTCAGAAGTAAGGACTTATCTATTAAACTCACAGAGCTGACAGGAAAGTCGCAAATATTACCGAACTTCAAGAGAGTTGAATGCAGCGGTGTTAACACGCAGTGTGCTGCTTGTAAAACGTGATTAGTCGTAATCAAGTTCACCAGTGATTAAGGGACACTTGTAAGACAAATTCTGGATTAAATCAGCCCTGCATCTCTTCATTCGTCAAACCAAAAGTACCAACATGTGTCAATTCTCATCTGACGAACAAAATTGCTGCATGTGCACTAAAGATTTAAGAGGTAAGGTACGGAAGCCCGGGAGGGGACATGGAGGATTTTTTTTTTTGCGTCCCCACGCAATACTTTTGTGTCCGGCATTTTGGAACAGCAGCACAGATGACAAACTGCTCATAAAACAAACAGCTCCAATATGTCATTGATATGGTTTATTTGTCATATGCAGGTTAACAATGAGATGAAATGCTTAGGATAAAAAGAACCGTTCAAATCACGATAAAAACAAAAACACGGCGTACAAAAAAAAGTACACATCATGCAGCAGTAATAAGGAAATAAAGTGTCACAGATGTGGTTTTGTGCAGTTTTATTGTCCAGAGTTCAGTAGTTTGTTTGACAGCTTGTGGATAAAAACTGTCTTTTAGTCAGATTGAAGATAATTTTATCTAAGGCCAATTTCAAAATAAAACTCAATAAATCTCAACACGGGTGTAGTGTTTGTTTCATTTTTGCAGTTATCTGGTTTGGAAACTATCCCACAAAGTATTGCGAAATAACGCAAAGACTATTGCATGGGGACACAAAAGAGAAAACATTTCCCCCATTGTCCCCTCGCGGACTCCGTAGAAAGGCTTCATCAAGGGAAGATATTAAATACCGTATTTTCCGCACTATAAGGCGCACTTAAAAACCATTAATTTTCTCAAAAAATGACAGTGCGCCTTGTAATCCGGAGCGCCTTATATATGGATCAATTGGTTAATTCATACTGGTTGTACACGGCGCTCTGTCAAAAGGTTTCAGTACAACTGGTAAACTACAAAGCCGCACCGCTTGCAGCATTACGGCTACCGTAGTCAGGGGCGTCGCCGAAGTAATAGCGGCAAACACCTGTACTGTGCTTACTCCTAGTCCAACACCACTTGTGTGTGTATAACGACCCCAAAATGGCACCTTTCAAGAGACACGCTTACAATGCTGAGTTGAAACTCAAGGCTATCAGCTACGCAGTCGAACTTGGTAATAGAGCAGCAGTGAGAGAATTCAACATTAATTAATCAATGGTACGGAAGTGGAGGAAGCAAGAAGATGACCTGTGCTTAGTAAACAAGACTAAAAAGAGTTTCCGAGGGAATAAAGCGAGATGGCCACAGGTAGAGGACAAACTCGAACAGTGGGTTGTTGAACAGAGAGCAGCAAGTAGAAGCGTCTCTACAGTCACTATTCGTATGAAGGCAAAAGCGCTAACATCAATGAATTTCAAGGCGGTCCTTGGTGTTTTCGTTTTATGAAAAGACGTAATCTCTCCATCCGCACACGAACTACCATCTCGCAGCAACTGCCAAGAGATTACCAAGAAAAGCTGGCCACATTCCGTGCATACTGCAAAAACAAGATCACTGAAAAGAAGATCCGGCCAGAGCACATCACCAACATGGACGAGGTTCCACTCACCTTTGATATTCCCGTGAACCGCACTGTGGAGAAAACGGGGACCAGTACGGTGTCTATACGCACCACAGGGAATGAGAAGTCATCCTTCACTGTAGTTCTCGCCTGCCAGGCTAATGGCCAGAAACTTCCACCCATGGTTATTTTTAAGAGGAAGACCTTGCCAAAACAAAACTTTCCAGCCGGCGTCGTCATCAAAGCTAACTCAAAGGGATGGATGGATGAGAACATGATGAGTGAATGGCTGAGAGAAATTTACGTCAAGAGACCGGGTGGCTTTTTTCACACAGCTCCGTCCCTATTGATTAACGACTCCATGCACGCCCATATCACCGATGATGTCAAAAAACAAGTGAAGAAAACTAATTCGGAGCTTGCAGTCATTCCGGGTGGATTAACTAAAGAACTCCAGCCGCTAGATATTGGTGTCAACAGGCCGTTCAAAGCTAGACTGCGAGCTGCGTGGGAGCTGTGGATGACAGAAGGTGAACACACATTCACCAAGACAGGGAGACAGTGCCGGGCGACTTACGCCACTATCTGCCAGTGGATCGTGGATGCCTGGGCTGATATATCAGTCTCAACTGTGGTCCGAGCTTTCAAGAAGGCAGGAATAATCACTGAACCGCCAGGCAACAGCAGCGACACTGACTCTGATAATGACGAGAGGGAGCCGGGCATGTTGGATGCCGCAATCGCCCAACTGTTCAATTCGGACACTGAAGAAGAAGAATTCGAGGGATTCGTGGACGAGGAATAAACTGAAAAAGTGAGCTTTACGTATTATATACATACCGTAACTGAACAATGTTGAGTTATGCACTAACGTTTTATTTAGCGGTATCAGACTGTGTTTCTTTTACGTGTTTACAACTGAACAAAGCTGGGAGATATTGTGAATATGCACATTAACGTTTGAACAACGTTGAGTTATTGTGAATGCACTAACTACGTTTTATACGTATGCTGGTTTGTAGTGTATTAATAAAGTTTGACTGACTGACTTATCTGACTGTTTTGTTGACATTCTCTTTAGCACAGCTCCATCTAGTGGATGCAAACGTTTGACTGCAGTAGCTTCTATTCTATGCGCCTTATAATCCGGTGCGCCTTATATATGAAAACAGTTCTAAAATAGGCCATTCATTGAAGGTGCGCCTTATAATCCGGTGCGCCTTATAGTGCGGAAAATACGGTAAATATGTTGTGAAATAGAAAAAAATTGAATGTACCATTAAATGTACAATTTATTTAATACATCATTAAATATTAAGTGTACCACTAATTACGTCATGTCGTCTTTAAAATTATACTTAATTATTCAGTGGCACATTTAATTGCATAATAGTCCTTTTCATGATATAATGGTACATTTATTGTTTCTAATGATGTATTAAATAAATAAATGGTACCTTTAATTTAATGGCACATTTAATGTTACATTTCTTTCATGTTACATTTACTTCACTTATGGGACATTCACAACATTCATTTATTTAATGATGATTTTATTGTATTAAATTTGTCCAGTTTGACCCTCCATTCTTGATGCCTGTATAGGAGGTCATGTCAGAATTTGAATCAGGTGTGCTGGAGCAGACACACATCTAAAACTTGAAGGGAAGGGGTCCCTGAGGACCAGGGCTGTGAACCATTGAGGTACAGTTTCTAAATTGTGAAGGTAATGCCTTTTTGCACTTTTGTTCACCAAGTACAGTTCTCTTACTAGGTGCATTTTTCTTTCGTTTCAGCAACTTGAAACATAAAAGTAATGTCATTGTTCAAAGGAAACAGTCACTTAATAAATGAGTAAAATACAACTATGTACATTTTGTTTATTCAGCTAAGATAGCCATGGTCTGTTTCCTTGTTCGATATTTTATTATTTCTTCATTATTATTCTTTTTACTTTAACTGGCCTTTACTACAGCTAAAAACAGGGACCTAACTGGTCCTTCAAAGAAAGAAATTGCCAAAAGACTAAATGAAGAAAACAAAAATGGGAGTGGCACAGGAGTGGGAGTCGTTCTGAATGGGAGCGGGATGGGAGTGGGAGTCAATTTACCAAAAATCCTGATAAATCCAACAAGTTAGACCGACCACAGGCATGTCTTTAACACATAAATACTTGCATGATTTTACATTTGCTGCTTCTATTTCAGACAAGACAGAAGTTGTCATCTTTGCACTGAACTCTTTTAAAAAGAAACTGCTTAGTCAATCAATTAATGTGGATGGCACTAAACTGGCCTCCGGTAATAAAGTAAAAAACTTTGGAGTTATTTTTGTCTGGGACATATAATTTAAATTGGATATTAAACAGGCTTCTAGGATTTCCTTCTTTTACCTCCGGGATATTTCCAAAATTAGAATCATCCTGTCCAGGAGTAACACCAACAAAATAGTCCTTGCATTTGTTACTTCAAGGCTGGACTACTGTAATTCTTTACCATCAGAAAGTGCACAAAATGCAGTTAAAAGCCTCCAGCTGATCCAAAGCACTGCAGCATAAGCTCTGATGAAAATTAAAAAGAGATACCATTTTTCTTCTATTTTAGCTTCCCTTCATTGGCTCCCTGTTAAATCCAGAATATTCATCCCAAGACACTTAATATGCTGTCTGTATTTGGGGTGTTCATTGGAGAGGTTTGCACTGTCAAAATCTCCCAGTATTACGATGAAAGAGTCCGTGTAATTTTTCTCCACGTCTGTAATCAGCTCAGCAAGATGATTTTCCGTGGCAGAAGTGCCTCCATGCGGTGGAAAATATGAGCCAATTATTATAAACGAGGAAAACTCTCTCGGTGAATAAAACGATTTACAGATTATGGAAAATGACTCCAGATCCGGACTACATGTTTTCCTAGCACTTTTACGTCTCTGCACCAACCTTCATTTATATAAAAGCAGATTCCGCCTCCTCGCCTCTTCCCCGATAGCTCCACGCTGCGATCCGCTCTGAACAGCTGGAAGTCCGGCAACAGCAGTGCGCAGTCCGGGATGTTTTCACTCAGCCATGTTATCGGTGAAGCAGAGAATCGCATATCCGCGGAGGTCCCTGGTTTTATTGGTGAGAAGAAGCAGCTCGTCCATGTTGTTGTTTAGAGAGCGGACATTTGCCAGGTGGATTGAAGGCAGTGGTGTGCGAAGTCCTCTTTTGCGGAGCTTTACCAGTGCACCCGCACAATTTCCACTCCGCCGCTTTCGGCGCAGTATCCTGTATAGTGCCGCAGCTCCGCTTGCCAGGAGCTCAGTGAACCTCGGATCGCTGAACGATGGTGAAAAAATCCCAAGAGAGGACTCTGATGTTGAGAAGTTCCTCTCTACTGAATGAGACCACAGGATTGTGGCCCAACACCACAGTACTGTGGCTCGAAAAACATAAAAACACACAAAATACAAAAACAAAGAGAGCGAAGCTCTGAGGCTGCCATCGTCGGCGCCATCTTTCATACACATTCCAGTCATAGCTTACCGAACTACATTGAGGAGGCAATCTCTGGAGAATGAATTGCTCACAGGAGAGTTCGTATTTCATTTTCCATCACTGGCTAACCTGATTAGAAGCTCAACAAAGCCAAAAATCTTGTTGGGATAAGATAACCTGGAGATTTACTTTACCAATTGAAGGCGTTTCTGTAATGCGCAAATCAAGAAAAACTCACAGAGGTTTTCCAAAGGAGACAAATTTTCCTCTTTTGTTTGGTTCCAGTCCACTATGCACGGTCCATTATTTTTTTTCCTTTTTCTGACAAAATTGGAGAAGCTGACCGTTCCTGAGTGTTTCACAGACGCGTGACAAAGAAAGCCTCGCTTTCTACTTGCTGTTCAGAGAAGACAGCACCAAGTAATCCCACTCCATTTTTGGTGATTTTACAATCACCATTCATTTAAATCAACGTGCTTTAAGTTGGATGTTGCATTGAATGCTTTACTGACATTCTGTGGAACTGTCTGATTGCTGTTTAACACTGCTGAACCCAGAAGCGTTTGCTATGTTTTTAACAACTCAGCGCTGACTCAGTTAAGGTTAAAGTAGATTCCTAAAGCAAACTGAGGCTATGAACTGAGCCCTGTGTTCATGTCATTGTTTCACAATTTATGGCCCTTTGTGTTTCATGGAGTTTCCGCTCTGGGGGGTTTTATGACTGTATGCTGATAAGGAGTTAAGTCGCATCCGAAGGGCGCTGCCTGTGTGAAACTCATTGAGTCCCATCGCCTTTGTTCATCTTTCCAAGTTAATCCAAAATTGTTGTTATTCTCATCTGTCCATAAAGTGGGGTTTGACCTCCATCTACCCTCCAGAACCTATATTTATTTTTAATTATTAGTGTCACCCTTTTTGTACGATAGTGCATGATCAATTAGGTGAACATTGTTGGACCAGAATAGTTTGATTGTAAGAGGGACTATTGGTTTAATAATTTTTCACATAGATAAAGAGACAGCATTTGTGTTTATTTTGTGTAAGAGTGATTATCTGTCAAGATGAGGTTAGCATTGTACACCATTAGGTTGATAACACAGTGACAATTGGTGTGGTTTTCGTTAATAATTATTGATTATTAATAATAAATAACTAATTGTAATCACTAGTTGCTGTGAGCCCAATAATCACACCACCAGAGTATTTCTCTGATCTTTTTTGTAATAAATGATTTTTGGTTAAAATTTATTTCTTCTAAAATATGATTTTTAATTATAATTTGTGATAAATATTTATAATCAATAATCAGAAATATTACACAATGATACTTAGAGTAGCCTATGGAAGTTCAAAATGTTGCACTTATTTTAATTAACAATGTTTATGCTTGGTGGGATTATGCCAATGGCAGATACGGTTTTCCCATAAAAACGGTAAGTAATGCATTCAACCACAAATGCCTCTATGCACATTCCCCACACATGACTCCACAGCAGAAGAAAAATAAATAAAAAGCTAACTCCGACTGCACTGTTCAGTGGTTAGGATTAATTGGAATGTATGTACCTGACTGTTGTGAAGTGCCTTGACACAACATGTGTTGTGAATTTGCACTATATAAATAAAACTGAATTGAATTGAATTGAAAGAAAAAGCACATTAAAGCTTGTTTATGTTTCCTGCAAAGCATTTAAACAAGCCAGTCAAATATTGGAAAAATACACTCAATGACCCAGAGACCTGAGACCCTGGGACACATCACTCCCCAAGCAGAGGCCCGACAGAGCCCAGGGACCCAGGCCCCAGCAAGTAGCCACTGGGAGTGAGCCGGCACACAACAAAGCACCCAGCCCCAGACACCAAGAACCACAAGTACACCAGCGGGCAGAGACACCAGCCAATGGTAGGGAGTGTGGTGGGGAGGAAATAGGTCCCACATTTGATGGGGGGTCTAAACTGATCCAGGAGAGAAAGCAGCCCAGGTGCATCGTTAGACCTGAAGCCCCGGATGTTTCCTGAATAGCTCCGGACTTCTTGATAAAATAGAAATTTAGAAGTATTAAAAGATGCAGCCACAAAATGGTATTGAATTTCATATTTTCATTTAAAAA
Organism: Girardinichthys multiradiatus; assembly: GCF_021462225.1. Classification (NCBI taxonomy): domain Eukaryota; kingdom Metazoa; phylum Chordata; class Actinopteri; order Cyprinodontiformes; family Goodeidae; genus Girardinichthys; species Girardinichthys multiradiatus. The sequence continues at coordinate 11,382,578 of NC_061800.1, forward strand.
CAATCAGATTTTTTTCAATTGTGTTTGTTAGATAAATGTACATACATTACTCAGTTTTCATTCTACATTACTCATTTACTCTCTAGATGTGCTGTTTATATTACTGATTGAGAATGGTTGTTATCTCCTTATATGCATAGAGGAATATGATGTTGCAACATGAGCACAGGATGTGAGAACAGTCTGTTTTCACATAAAGATAAACTCCCTCAGCAGTTGAAATCTCATGTAACTAGGGCGTTCCTTTTCTAATAAAAGCATGAAGAGCGGAGACTGTCTTCAGAGTGTGTTTGGAGGATTGTAACTGAGACAGTCTCCAGGACACTCTCCTTGCAAGTTAAAACAAACTAACTTCTCTGTGTCTTTCTTTGTGCAGATGTTGTAATGAGTGTTGGGGTTTAAACCTAACATTTAAATGGTCCTTTCGAGCCGGATTCCAAGATACCTGACGATCCCAGCGGGTGAGAGAGATCCAGGTAAAACTCTGTGGCCACGGTAAAAAGACCTTTTCCGGGACTGGTTCTCCCTGGCAAGCTGGAATCCAAGGGTTGACGGAACTCCAAAGACGCAGAGAAGTGTGAGTAAATCTTATGATTAAAAGAGGGATGAATGACAAAAAATAAAAAAGTAAAACCCTGACAATTCTAGACACTATCAGGTACAAGAGAAGAATACAGTTAAATTCCGCAGGAGGGTAGACTCCCTTAGTTGAAATAGACTAATTAAATTCTACGTTAAGGACGGCGGAGTCCTCTGTTAGGAAACTAATAAAAGGAGCGAGTGAGTGTGAGAGTGGAAAAATAGCCACCACTAGGTGACTGTTTTTCATATAAATTAAACAAGGAACAAATGGTGAGCCGTTGCGGATGCATGTAGGCAAGAAAATTCCACCTTAACGGGTTGAAGTGAATTTTACCGCAACAAGTTAGTTGATCACCATCTTGTTTAAAAGGTATTTCCAGTATTTAGAACACACCAGGTGTTAAAACCATACTGGAACTAAAAGTCGCCTAAAAATGGGTAAGGGACAAAGTAAAGAAAAACAAAATTTACTTGATAATTTATCATGCAAAGATTGGAAAGTAGTAGAAAAGGAAGAACCAACAGCTGTGGAACCATTATGTTACTGGGTAAAACATTATAACTTTAATGGAAAGTTATCCACGGCTGCCTTAAAAGACTTACAAGGTAAAATAGCTAACAAATGTAAACAAAATGAAAAACAAATGAAAAGAGAAGGTTATGCACAGACAACGGTATGGTGTAAAATAGTGCCTTCCAACAAACAGTGCCTTCCAACAACAGTTAAAAAATGCACTCCATTCAGGTTCGTCACCTGAAATACTTGGCTGGGTAAACCGCCATTACATAGGAATGAGTGGAGGCTCATTACAGGATTACATCAACCATGCCCTGCATGCAGAAAAAATTATAAAAAGTAAAAAGACCAAACAAAAAGACACAGTGTTCTACCACGAGGAAGAGACAGCCTGTTTTGATAATGCAGTTTATTATCAACAAACACGAGGCAGGGGGCGTGGTAGAGGTCGAGGAAGAGGTAGAGGCAAAGGACATTTTGGAGCACAAAATCCAAGAGCATGCTGGTCCTGTGGAAAAGAGGGACATATGGCTAAAGACTGCCATAGTAGCTCTGCCCAACAAAACTATAGTGCGTGACTAGCACCAGAGCCGCAGGGGAAACTGAGCAGACAACCCCTTGGTGAAATGACAGAAAGGGTACTTTTGACTGAGGAGGGAGAAAATATATTAAATCTGGAAGAACTGTTCTATGTAGAAAAAACTAGACCAGAAATAACATTGATAGTACAAGGCACACCTATCACGTTCCTTTGTGATTCTGGAGCATGTAGAACCACCCTCAGAGAGCCATTACCACATGCAAAGCCTAGTGGAAATTATGCTGTGGTCAGAGCAGCCCAAGGAGTGACAAAAAGGATTACTGAGACTGAACCCATATGGCTCAGAGACCCGGAAGGAAAAACATGCCAACTTTCGGTACTGATATTGCCAGAATGTCCAGTAAATCTATTAGGTAGAGATGCAATGGTCGCCTTACAACTAATCATATTGCCAACTCCTGATGGATTAAAAATAGCTAGGGAAAGGCCTGAAAATGTATATGTAATGCAGGGAGTGGGAAGCCCAAACTATTACTATACATTGGACATCCCAAATAAAGCACCAACTTCCACGGGGTCATTTCTTGTAGATGAAGGAAAAAATTCCATACAAAACCCTCATGATGTAATGTCACCTGATGACCTACATGTTACAATGTGGTACACAAACAAACCAGACACCAAATACAAAAGCGAATTTGACAAAATCCCTCCAGTAAAAATAACAGTGTCATATGTGTACTCAGACGTGACGGCAAATGCCGCAGCTGCAGTAATACTGCCAGATACAGTCAAAAGGTTGTTTAGACAATACTCAGAACCTCATATCTCACTGTGTAAAGAGACAACTGAAGAGTGGAAAAACTTGGGCCAATTAGTAAACAGTGGTGAAAGAGCAACAGATTGGGTTGCAACAGGTGTAAACACCTGGTACAGTCAATCAACCCTGATGACAAAAAAGGCATTGTTTTGGACAGTGACTGTCCAATCCGGAGTGCATCTAGACAAAAAGGAAAAGTGACATATCTTCTTTACTAAGGAACAAGAGGAACTGTTGAAGCTGGTTCCTGAAAAACTATGGTCTCAAGGGCCAACAGATGTTGGCCTAGTCAAAACAGCGCTTCCTGTTGTAATAAGATCCAAAACAGAATACAGGCCTAGAGTGAAACAATACCCGCTAAAACCTGATGCAATGATAGGAATTGAACCAGTTATTACAGATTTGAAAAAGGCAGGAGTGTTGATTGAATGTGCTGAGTCACCATGTAACACTCCTATATTCCCTGTAAAAAAGGCACCTCCATCTGTAGGGTGGAGGATGGTTCAGGATTTACAAGCAGTTAATAACGCAGTCATTCAAAGATCGCCGTGTGTAGCAGATCCACACACACTGTTGAATTCTCTGAACCCAAAAGCTAAGTTTTTCACTGTAGTGGACATAAGCAATGCATTTTTATCTGTGCCACTGCATAAAGACAGTCAGTACTGGTTTGCTTTCACATTTAAAGGAAAAAGGTACACCTACACAAGGGATATTGTGAGAGTCCAACAATCTACTCTCAAGTTTTGACCTCCAGTCTGTCCACCTTCGAGCCTCCACAAAACAGTCAACTATTAACATATGTAGATGACATACTGGTGGCATCAGAAACAGAAGAAGCATGTAAACAGGACACTTTAGCTCTCCTAACACATCTAGCAGGAGAAGGCCATAAAGTAAGCAAAAGCAAGTTGCAATTTTGCAAAGAAACAGTAAAGTATTTGGGTCATCAATTAAGTTCAGGAGGAAGAACAATAATGGAAGAGAGAAAAACAACAATATTACAAGCACCAAAACAAGTTCTAATGATGACAGGAGCTGATTTACAAAATGAAACATTAAAAGACATGCAACAACAATCACCAAAGCAGGAACAACAACAATGGCAAAGAAAAGGGGCACAATTAAAAGATGGTATTTTCACCTGACCAGAAAATAAACCAATCCTACCAAAAAACCTATACAAATGGGCAGCAATATTGAGTCATGGTAAGTCACATGTCTCAACAGGAGGGATGACAGGATTGGTAAACCAAGTATACACAACCTATGGTTTCAACTCCTATTCAAAAGATTTGTGTAGAAGCTGCTTAGTATGTGCAAAACACAATGCCCAAGGGAACTTAAGGCCAAAAAGGGGACAATTTCCCAAGGCCAAATACCCTTTTAACATATCCACATGGATTTCATAGAACTAAACAACAGCGAAGGGAAAAAGTATTGTTTAGTAATAATAGATTCATTCTCAAAATGGATAGAACTATTTCCAACAAAAACACCAGATGCATTAACAGCCTTATGCAAAGACATAATACCAAGGTATGGTATTCCAGAGAAAATCTATAGTGACAACGGTACACACTTTGTTAATCAAATCATTAACAAAATAGGACAAGCCTTCCACATAGACCTAAAACACCACTGTGCTTATCATCCGCAAAGCGCTGGGCTAGTAGAAAGAATGAATGGGACTGTTAGGTATTATTTAGTCAACTCAGAGGTAAGAACGATACAGTCATAGTTACTTGTGACAAGGGTAGCCCACTTTGCAGTGAAACTACAAAGTTTTGACACCCTATCTCTTTATTTATATACACAGTTCAACAGACAGTTCAGACAGGGTGTATGTGTGTGAGACGGAAAGGAGGCTGGTTCACACAGAGATAACAATGATCTCACACACACAGGGAGGAAGGCATAGTGCAGGTGCCTTCCAACCCAAGGTTTTTACATGAGTGATAACAAGTTTTTGCACCCATCCAACAGTCCCTCCTTTTATCACAAGTAAAAACATTTAATATAAAAACGAGTAAGAAAAATACTTTGTATGAGCGAAAACCCACGGACGGTAAACAGATTATATTTTGTGGGAAATACTCATACGGCCCCGCCGCCCTCGGCGACCATTAAAAGTTAAATGTTGATTAATACTTGAAATCATAAAAATAAAATAATGATACTTGAAATCATAAAAATAAAATAATGATACTTGAAATCATAAAAATAAAAGAATGATACTTGAAATCATAAAAATAAAAGAATAATACTTGAAATCATAAAAATAAAAGAATAATACTTGAAATCATAAAAATAAAAGAATAATACTTAATGAAAACAGTGAAACATAATAAAGGAATTTAAAAATCTGCCCTGTTTATGTCATCATTGTACTTTTTCTCATTTCACTTAAGCAACAACTTCTTTCGATTTTCTGCTGTAAGGTTATTTTATGAAATACAATGTATGAGTACACTCAGGCTTTTGATGTGATTTATTTACAACATGTCATCATAATCGTCCCCTTCATTTTCGTGCATTTCTACCTGGTTCAGTGTTGCATATGCCACCATGAACAATACCAGAAATTCTGTAGGAATGGATGTGCGTCATGTTCTTCCGTCAGTGTTCTGAGATGGGTCCCGTCTGATGTCCATCTCTTCTGGTTCGGTATCACCTCCTGTGGATCCTGCTTTAGATAGAGAAAGAGTCCTGCTACCAGAATTAAGCTCAGGCTTATCAGTCCTGTCCACAAGTTACAGAGAGCCATTTTATAATTGGGCGCAGATCAGCTGTTTTCTTCACCGGTTTGAGACGCTGGGCCATCTTTGAACCCGGACTTCCTCTGCTACCCCGTCGGTTGGTTTGGCTCCTGTAATGGCAAAACTGGCTTACAGTGGCTTTTATGGATCCAGGAAGGCCTCTCTGCTATTTTCAGAACTGTGGGCGTTGTCAGGAGTATTTGAAACGGCCCTTTCCACCAAGGAGTGCTCCAATCCTTCCGGTGGAGTGTCTTAATCAGGACCAGGTCTCCAGGCCTCATTCTGTGGGATAGGAGCAGAGATTATCGGCAGACCACTGGACATTTGTTCTTCTTTTGTCTGCAACATTTTATTCATCCACTCAGCTAATGAAGGTTCCTGTTGTGCTTTCTCTATTTCATTCATGTCAGAGGGCAGAGAAAACGGTCTGCCATGTACTATTTCTTTGAGAATACAAATTCACATCAGCAACTTGGTGTCACGTGATCTCAGGCTCAGAATATAGTGGGTGGAGTTATACAATGATGTACAGTAGGTGGCAAATGGAGTAAGACCAGTTTGATTTGGAGTTATTCTCATCCATAATTAACCAGGGATAGGCATTCGGGCCATGGCCTCCCTGTTTCTTCCATTGTTTTCCTTAATCTTTAACTGAAACCCTAATGCATTAGAACTTAGTTCTATTAATTTATTTACAAAATGAGTTCCATTATCTGACCTTATAATCTGTGGGATACCATATGTGGGGAAGAAATGTGTCACTAGGTTCATCTATTACAACTAGGCAATATTTCTTCCCCCGTGTTTGCAACAAATTATGCATGATCTGCAAAAATGATTTGCATAGTCAGAAATATTTATAGTGTAGCATTAATGCTTTACCAGATGTGACATATTCCCCCCTTGACACGTGGGTCTTCCCAATGTGTCACTGTAGCCGCTGTGTTGTATAAATGTTTTGGGAGGATTGGTTTATCTTCTATCTGATAGATGTCATCTTTTTTCTGTGCTCCTCTCTTTAGCCAGGCCTTTATTTCTGTCTTGGGTGCTGACTGTTGGGCGTCTTTCAGCACGTCTGTGTCTATAAATAGCAGATCTGACATTTTCTCTTTAATAGGTTGAAATGAGTTAGTTCTGTCCCTGATGATGTTTTAAAACCTCTATTTTGCCAAATCTTAGCATGGTGATGTACTGATCCGAAAACGTATTGGCTGTCTGTGTATATAGTAAGTATTTGTCCCTCATGTAATTCACAGGCTCTTACTACAGCATATAATTCTGCTGTTTGGGCTGAGCATGTATTGGGTAGAGATTTAGCTTCTATTATCCTATCGATGGTTGTTATTGCATAACCAACTCTATTCTTTCCATATTCATCTTTAGATGCTGAGCCATCTACAAACACAACACATGAATCTGGTATAAGGGTTTGAGAAATGTCTTGTCTGGGTTTGGTGTCTTCTTCAACTTTTGCTTTATAAGAATGTGGTTTTCCATCTTCTGCAGTAGGTATTAGAGTACTTGGATTTAAAGGGCACATCTTTTTAGAGTTATGTTTGGCTGTGATAATAATAGTGATGTCAGTGTGATATGTCTTGCATGTAGCGTCAGGTGCTTCTCTTAATATTCCTGACTTCAACATATCTTGTATTACTGGCTTAGTACCTTCTTCAGCTTCTGGCTTTAAGGGGTATTGACGGACTAATTGCCTTTTTTCAGATATTAGTTTAACCTTGTATGGTGGGAACCCCTTTATAAGCCCTACATCAGTTGATGATTGGGACCATAGTTCAGGTGGGACAGCAGCTAGGGCAGGATGCATGTTGCTCTCTTTGCTCTCAGCTAAGCCCTGTATTTGTCCCTCTGCCTCATCTAAATGTATCCTTGGATGGACTTTGACTGTCCACGCCAGAATGAGCTTCCAGATTCCTGTATTAGGATCTACCTTTGACAGTGTCAGTGCTGTTCCTGCAGAGGTTTAAAGCCTCTGTTTTTCCAAATTCTTATTATTCTTTTTTATTATATTTTATAAAGTAAGTCCTTATTACATTTAAAAATGAGATCAATATTTTTGGTAGTTGCTATTATTATAAATAATGCTTGGTTTAGTTCTTATTAAAAATAAAAAATAAAAACTCACTCACTGGTGAACACAAAAAAATGAAGGGCATATTATATCTTATAATCTTAGTTTATCTTACCCAGTTTTATAGATACAACATACAGTTTCAGTCAGCTTTGTATTTAGTTCAAGTAACTAAAGTTTGTTTCAATTAACTAAAGTTTTCTCTATTTCAGTCCAGTCCAGTAATTCTGTTAAGGTTCATTTCATCTTATGTTAAGTTCGAGTGTAATTCAATCATTTTGAACCTGACTGGAAAAAGTCTAAACATCTGTTAAAATCTTTTTGTTTTACCATAGAGAACTGACCTAATATTATTATGGTACTGTTGAGGACTCTAATTTTTACATAACATGAAACAGACATTTATTTCACAAAAACAGAAAGTCAAACACAGACATTTGGCCACATGAAAGTTTAAATAACCTGTTTGTAAAAGAATTAGGAAAAATTGAAGACAGATCTATGAACTTTCCTATGGTTATCAGTATTTTTAATACAGGTAGAACCTTTGCCATCTTTAAATGATTTTTCGAAAAAGATTCTGGAAACCTTATTAAGATATAAATTTGGCAAAGATCATCAGAACATCAGACCTTTATTAGCGCTTTTAAGGTCCCTCAAAGATGCATTACAATGAAATCAGTCATTCCCATTCACACACATTCACACACTACTTACTTATTTTTCTGTCAGAGTAATTTTTATTTGCAAAAATTTGAACATAATTTGACTTCTATTATTCTTAAAATGCACATTGTTTCCTCATAACCCCTTTTGTTTCCACTAGGTCTGTTTTGAACGCTTCAATTCTTTTTTTTTTTTATTCACCAAGAATCAATAAGGTGGTCTTAGTGGGGTCCACCTTAAAGGTGTTGTCTGTTGGGTGTCATGTTATCATTGTCAGGTCAGTGAGGTTCATAAGTCAGTCAGAACCTTGGTCATTTGTTCTGTGCACATAATGTTTCATAGATCCAGCCTATGATTAGTCAGCAAAACTTCCACCTATAGGAGAAAAAATGATTGTTAATGAATGAGCTGCATTTCCTAGGAACACTGTCTTCCTCCTGGATGAGCATCACCTGTTGAAAAACTTTCATCATTGTTTGTTTCACATATTCAATCAGATCTTTATATTATACCAGTAGGTGAAGTTGTTAGTATCTCATGTAGACTGACATATACTGTTGCATTTGGAGAGGATCTCAGATTAAATAAACTTAGTTAGAGCTTCAATCCAGGTTCATTTTGTGTCTGCAGACTTTAGCCAATTTTTCTTTTCTTTCTTTTTTTTTATACATAAAGAGCAAGATTCAAAACATTTTCAAAAGGCAGATTGTGGCAGAATGTAGACAAAACTGCTTATTGATTGACAAAATAACATTCAAGCACACAATCACCATATTAAAAGGCTCTACTTCTAGAGAATCACTAAACTTTTGGGGTCCGGTTTTGGCCCGCGGACCTTGAGTTTGACACATGCAGAGGTAGAGTTACAATTTTTTTTCAGACCTTTCAGCAGAGACAGGCTTCTGCTGTTTGCAGAAGTTTTATCTTTGTTTTCAGGCAGCTGCATCTCTTTATCAAGGTCGTTTCACAGAGCTGAAATTTAACTTCTCTCAAAGAGGAAAAATCAAGAATGCACACAATCTGAGCCAAATATGGAATTATTTCCCTGTAAAATGAATCTTTTGCATTTTATCATGATATTGTTGGTAGTATAACACCATATAATGATCTTTAAAGCACCTGTTTCTCACTAATACTTGCCTACAAAATCTTTTACTCTCAGATTACTTCTTTAACAACATTCTGTTCTCCCTTCTCTAGTCATTGTTCACTGGGTTGTCCAGTTGGACAGTTTCCATGTTGTCCACATTGTCACCTCCTCTTTTAACTTCTTTTACCACGTCCTCTAAAACCATCTCTTAGTCTTTATAATCTAACCTGGGATGGGTGGCAGTCCGCCCCCCCCTTTATTTGTTTTCAGTTAAGCTGAAAGTTTTTTCCTGTGCTTTTCTTAAGGCCTCAGTATTATGGCTATGTCAGTTAAAAGCTGCTCTTATTGTTGTTTTTTTAATTCATCTTTTTGTTTTAATCTGTTTATCAACTGTGAGCACTCAGGGACTGAAAAGTCCCCTTTGAAATTATAATCTGGCAAGGTTTTTTATTGTCTCTTGAATCTTTTGAATGCATAATCTCCAGTTTAAGATCCCCGTGTAGTTTTAGGATTTCAGTGATAATTAAGTTACCTGAAAATCCGTATTTTTATGCCATCGTGCACATATTTCTGTTAAATCAGAGCTTTTTCTCTGTTCTTCCCCCATTGTTCTTTGTTATTTTTCTCTTTTTAGTTTTCATTATTGCTAATTTTAGATCCCCTTGTAATTTTAAGACATCCTTTGTATCTAATTTGCCCAAAAACCCATGTTTTTTATTTTTTATTCCATCTATGACAGATCATACCTGCTCCTTTTACATAGTTCTCCATAAACTTTACCTCCCCTTCTAAGTCAATTAGTTTACTTTGTTTCTTCCCCATTATGTTTTATGTTAGTTTAATTATAGTATAAATGTCCCAGATAAAAGGTCACTGGCATGAGACTTTAAGGAGAGGACATTAACACGGCCTTCTACTGCGACTAATTCGCAGCGGTGTTAATTTTCTGGAATGAAATCCGACCTGAATCTCCAAAGTCACCAGTACGTAGTTTTAATCTGGGCAAAAGAAAACACAGGACTAGCAGAATCCTGCTATGATTCTATTAAAATGCTTAGTCCTCCAAACACACACAACACAGTCACACAGTTAGTTTCAGGTACCTTGTAATTTTTCTAAGTTAACTTGGTGTTATTTTATGAGCTCAATTTACTCCGTTCTTTTTACTTGTATAGCGCTTATTCTATTCCCTCGCAGGGGAATAACCCTTAGTCGTTTTATTTGGCCCCCTTCTTGGCGGGGCCCTACCTTAATTTGTCACTATTCCTTTCACGGTGGAATAAAACCATCCCAATGCAGCGTCCTTACCGGCGACGCACTACCAACGACTTTTAAGTACTTTTCTTCTTTTATTTATATAGCGCTTACTCTATTCCCTCACAGGGGAATAATCCTCAGTCGTTTTCTTTAATCCCCTTCACGGCGGAATTGTACCAAATTTGTCACTATCCCTTTCACGGTGGAATAAAACCATTCGAATGCAGCGTCCTTACCGGCGACGCACTACCAACGACTGTTAAGTACTTTTCCTATGAACTGTATTTTAAAACTGTCTCACCTCGGAGTTGACTTCTTGGTGACTCTTTGGACCCTGTGAGAGTCACCCCGCGCAGAGGAAGGCAATAACCCACTGGCCAGGTGTGAATTCACACACACCGGGACTTTCAGCCACTCCGGCTAATGGAGGCTGTGCAGCGGTGCTTCGCTCGACGTCAGGCTTCCCCCACGGATCCCAGAGTCACTGTTAAAGCAAAGAAAAATAAGGTTATTGAATTAATCCGGCTTCGAAGGACCAATAAATGTTAGGTATTATTTAGTCAACTCAGAGGTAAGAACGATACAGTCATAGTTACTTGTGACAAGGGTAGCCCACTTTGCAGTGAAACTACAAAGTTTTGACACCCTATCTCTTTATTTATATACACAGTTCAACAGACAGTTCAGACAGGGTGTATGTGTGTGAGACGGAAAGGAGGCTGGTTCACACAGAGATAACAATGATCTCACACACACAGGGAGGAAGGCATAGTGCAGGTGCCTTCCAACCCAAGGTTTTTACATGAGTGATAACAAGTTTTTGCACCCATCCAACAGGGACTATAAAGAACGGGTTAAGAAAATGCATGGAAGAAACTGGAAGACCATGGACTAAATGCATGGATTTAGTAAAACTCTATATCAACATAACTAGCTCAGATGGATTAACACCATATGAAATTGTGTTTGGGAGACCTTACAGACTGCCATATTTTAAAAATATGTGGGAAACAGATGATGAAAGCACACTGGCAGATTATATGAGAAAGATGTTACAACAAAGACAGCAAAACAATGAGAAAACTAATGATGATGAAACTTCTGTGTCTACGCAGGGAATACCGTTAGTTGAACCAGGTGACTGGGTCCTGATAAAAAGCATAAAGAAGAAGCATTGGCATTCACCTAAGTGGGAAGGGCCCTATCAGGTGTTGTTGACTACTGGAACTGCGATTAAGATTGCAGAAAGGAACTCATGGATCCATCTAACACATTGTAAAAGAATAATAGAACATGACTAAAATAAATTTCTCAATAGCAGTGTTTATCCTAACTATCATTGTTTGTGTTGTAGTAATAGCATTGTGGTATCTGTTGTAGCATTGTAGCTCTTCATCTGACCTTCAGAGGTAGTCCGGCTACAAAGGGGGCTGCAATTATAGTTTGCAGTTGTCTCAAACCGGTGAAGATTGTCCACAGCTCTGCTACAGGTTTTTAGGAAGGGCTCCAATCTACAGAAAGATGTTCACCCCTACACACAAAAATATATTGATAATAGGGAGCATCATCTCAATCATAGTTGTAAGTGCCCTGTTAATATGGGAAAGAAATCACAAAATGCAAAAAAGAAGAGCAGGGTACTATAATCCTAATCGATCCAAAATCCAACATGAAATATTAAAAAACCCCTGTAAAACTACAGATGGGGATAGCAGTAGAACAAAAGAACTGTATTTCTGCTATCAAACTAACAGAACACAGACTGTGTTCACTTTTGATCGAAACTTGCAAATAGGGGGCTATGGGGCAAACAGCTGGGATGGATATGACTGGTATCTAGATTGTAGTGGTATGAAACAATCAGGACATTGGTGGGGAAATGTCTTTGCCACTACAGGATCATGGGAAAAGGGAACATATGGACACTCCACAGAGTGCCGGGATTGGGGGAAACAGGTCTCATTAACCAAAACAAATAAACAATTAATGTTAAACATTAACACGACCCTAATTCCTTTTGGTGTACCCAAGAGTTTTGGTGAGGAGACCACATGCACAAGATCCCTGTATAACATTATTATTGTGTCCTAACATAGGACACACAGCATAGGAATACCAAGAGGGGTCCCTGATGAATATAAATTAGCAGATCAAGTAGCAGCAGGCTTTGAATCCACCATATGTTGGTGGTGTACAATCAATAAAAATGTAGACAGAATCAACTACATCCATTATAATGTGCAGAGATTAGGAAACAAAACTGAAGAAGGTTTCTCCGCTATCCATGAACAACTGTCAGCTACCTCACTTATGGCTTTCCAAAATAGAATTGCCGTTGACATGCTCTTAGCTGAGAAAGGAGGTGTTTGTTCCATATTTGGTGGTGAGTGTTGCACTTTTATACCAAATAACACCGCAGCTGATGGAAGCCTGACTAAAGCGTTGGAAGGCCTTAGATCACTCAACGACAAAATGAAAGACCATTCTGGAGTTGACACCTCAATGTGGGATGGTTTTGGGGAAATGTTTGGAAAATATAAACAACTAGTGTTTTCTATATTAATGTCTATTGCTGTGTTTGCAGCTATTCTCACCTTATGTGGATGTTGTTGTATTCCTTGTATAAGAGCCTTGTGTTCTCGAATAATCACCTCTGCTATACAACCAGTTAAAACAGAGCTCTCAGAGATGTATGCCCTTATAAGACCAGACGAGGACTCAGATGAAGACCCTGATGAGACAAGCAACGAAGAGACGTCTCTGCATTTTCCAGACTTGTATCCAGACCCTGATGGTTATTAGGGAGGTCCTCTGAGTGTAACTTTTTATGCATTGCAATGATTTCATGACTGAAAATCTGAAAAGAAGTAGTCACTGAATGATGTTTAAAATTGATATAATGCTAAACTGAATAAACAGGAGGGAAATGTTAGATAAATGTACATACATTACTCAGTTTTCATTCTACATTACTCATTTACTATCTAGATGTGCTGTTTATATTACTGATTGAGAATGGTTGTTATCTCCTTATATGCATAGAGAAATATGATGTTGCAACATGAGCACAGGATGTGAGAACAGTCTGTTTTCACATAAAGATAAACTCCCTCAGCAGTTGAAATCTCATGTAACTAGGGCGTTCCTTTTCTAATAAAAGCATGAAGAGCGGAGACTGTCTTCAGAGTGTGTTTGGAGGATTGTAACTGAGACAGTCTCCGGGACACTCTCCTTGCAAGTTAAAACAAACTAACTTCTCTGTGTCTTTCTTTGTGCAGATGTTGTAATGAGTGTTGGGGTTTAAACCTAACAGTGTTCCATATAATCACCTCCCACTCCACCTGACCTTACAATGAGTTAAAAGGAGAAGACAAAAAAAATAACTACGCGCACAGGCAGAGATGGATTCCATTCTGGAGAAGTCCAGAACAGCAGTTTACTCCATGGCCGTTACCTGCCTTGTTTATTACCCGAAAAGTTACACTGAGCACCTCGAACAGGGCTCATTTCAGAGCAACCGGAGAGTGGGAGCCTGGTGTGTGTGTGTGTGTGTGTGTACAGGAACAGGTGAAAGCAGAGCGGTATTAACCCAGGCGAAGGTGACAGTAAAACCTAATTGCTGATTCAAAATGGGCTAATTGTAAGTTACAGATAATCACTTATTCACCCAGCAAGACATGAGGTGGAGGTTCACTCTAATGAGCATCTTCAGGGTCATGATGAGGAACTTTCACCTGAGCTACAGGTGAAGGTAAATGATCTGTGATAGAAAACAGTAGCAACCTTCTCTGTGAGCTTCTAGCTGGATTCACATCATAATGTGAAAATATCTGGTCCTTTACTTCAGTCAAAATAAAAGCATTTAATCCTAACATAGATAAACACAATAAAAAGTCCTTCAGATCAACACATTGCATCTCATGGCTGCAGCCAGTCTTATAGTCTAATTCTACATGTAGACAGAAAACAAGTGTTGCTCAATAAACCAGGAAAATATCTCCTGGTGCCAGTAAGATGTAGTAGAAAGTGCAAAAGTAAACCTCCCTCTTCTCTTTCATATCTTCTGTGCTGATTCTAAACATACAGCTCTGGGTTTAAAAATGCAGTTTAATTAAGAATTAAATTATAACAATTAATCACTGATGGACCACTAATTAGTTAACTATTATATCTTTTCCGAATTACACATGTAATATTATATAAACTAAACAAATTAAACAAGGATACAGTTTTACTGAAGGTGAGACAAGCGTTTATTAGTAAGAACTGCACCAATGTCTCACATTCTCAGTGCAGAACAAAAGACTGAGTTGTATGTTTCATTTATTACTTTTGCCAGGCCAAATTTCTTCAGAAGTGGAAAGAAGGGCTGAAAAGATGGTGGGAAAAGAAAATAGATTCAGAAAAGAAGGAACAATTTTAATAAAATGTTTCGAAAGCTCTTGACATAACTAAAATAAATGTGTTTTAGGATTATACCATTTGACTAAGATTTAAGAAAATCAACTTTATACCACCTTCCTTTTCTGAAATGTAAGAATCAAGACAATGGAGACTTAAGAGTGGAACACTTTGATAAGAATGTCATGTTTAAAAAGGTCATTTATGTAGATGACAAACAAACCACGTCTATCTGGCCCATAGTAATCATCTCTGAATTTAAGAAAACGTTTTGTCAGCAAAAATTCAGATTACTTTTTTTTTTTTCTAAATATCTCAGATTGGGACATATTTGCTTCAGCAAAATAGTTTTTCATCATTCAGCTTCTAACAAAAATAAAAATAATTTACATTCAGTCTAAAACCAGCTGAGACAGAGAATTGATACTACAGGGGTTGGACAATGAAATTGAAACACCTGTCATTTTAGTGTGGGAGGTTTCAAGGCTAAATGGGACCAGTCTGGTAGCCAGTCTTCATTGATTGCACATTGCACCAGTAAGAGCAGAGTGTGAAAGTTCAATTAGCAGGGTAAGAGCACAGTTTTGCTCAAAATATTGAAATGCACATGTAACAGTGGTTAAGTTGTAAAATTCCACTTGCTTTATGTATAAGTGCAATGGGGAAATAGCCCCCCCTCGGTGTGGCTGGTTATATGCTGCTGGCTACGTTATTCGGTGCCAGTCTGTGAAAGCTGCACCAGAGGTGAGTTTCATTTTTCAGCACAGAGCACAGAAAAACATTAGCAATTCATAAAACATGTCTTTATGAATTTATACACATTGAGTGTGGTGGGTGCAAACTGGATGTGTACTTGACACCAGTTTTTCCACTTTTCAGTTTGTTTAATATAGAAAGACACTGCATGTGAAAGCTAAATACTAACATGAAGCTCTGTTGTAGTGTGCGGTACGAAGCTGATGCCGATTGCACTGATACGAACCCGTTATGTTCTCACGCAGGAAATTAAATGTCTGATCGACCAGAAACTCCTTGTCTTCCTTCACAAAAAATCATACAACGCAGAGTCAAGGCGTTATTTGGTCTGCTCTGAGACTTTGGAGTGCAGCAAGAATCGGTTACACAAACAACATTATGGGTGACATACCAATGTTCAAAAGAGGACAAATTGTTGGTGTACATCTTGCTGGCGCATCTGTGACCAAGGCAGCAAGTCTTTGTGATGTATCAAGATCCACGGTATCCAGGGTAATGTTAGCATACCACCAAGAAGGACGAACCACATCCAACAGGATTAACTGTGGGCGCAAGAGGAAGCTGTCTGAATGGGATGTTCGGGTGCCAACCCAGATTGTATCCAAAAAACATAAAACCACGGCAGAATTAAATGTGCACCTCAAGTCTCCTGTTTCCACCAGAACTGTCCGTCGGGAGCTCCACAGGGTCAATATACACGGCCGGGCTGCTATAGCCAAACCTTTGGTCACTCATGCCAATGCCAAACGTCGGTTTCAATGGTGCAAGGAGCACAAATCTTGGGCTGTGGACAATGTGAAACATGTATTGTTCTCTGATGAGTCCACCTTTACTGTTTTCCCCACATCCTGGAGAGTTACGTTGTGGAGAAGCCCCAAAGAAGCGTACCACCCAGACTGTTGCATGCCCCAGCATGGGGGTGGATCAGTGATGGTTTGGGCTGCCATATTGTTGGATGGGTGCGAGGACTTGTTATCACTCATGTAAAAACTTTGTGTTGCAAGGCACCTGCACTCCGCTTTGTTTTCTGCTCTGGTATGCCTTCCTCCCTGTGTGTGTGAGATCATCGTTATCTCCGTGAGAACCAGCCTGCTTTCAGTCTCACACACACACACATATACACCCTGTCTGAACTGTCTGTTGAACTGTGTATATAAATAAAGAGATAGGATGTCAAAACTTTGTAGTTGCATTGCAAAGTGGGCTACCCTTGTCACAAGTAAAACTGACTCTGTATCGTTCTTACCTCTGAGTTGACTAAATAATACCTAACATTATTTGGTCCTTCGTAGCCGGATTAATTCAATAACCTTATTTCTCTTTGCTTTAACAGTGACTCTGGGATCCGTGGGGGAAGCCTGACGTCGAGCGAAGCACCGCTGCACAGCCTCCATTAGCCGGAGTGGCTGAAAGTCCCGGTGTGTGTGAATTCACACCTGGCCAGTGGGTCACCGCCTTCCTCGGCGCGGGGTGACTTTCACAGGGTCCAGAGAGTCACCAAGAAGTCAACTCCGAGGTGAGACAGTTTTAAAATACAGTTCATAGGAAAAGTACTTAACAGTCGTTGGTAGTGCGTCGCCGGTAAGGACCCTGCATTCGGATGGTTTTATTCCACCGTGAAAGGAATAGTGACAAATTTGGTACAATCCCGCCGTGAAGGGGATTAAAGAAAACGACTGAGGATTATTCCCCTGCGAGGGAATAGAGTAAGCGCTATATAAATAAAAGAAGAAAAGTACTTAAAAGTCGTTGGTAGTGCGTCGCCGGTAAGGACACTGCATTGGGATGGTTTTATTCCACCGTGAAAGGAATAGTGACAAATTAAGGTAGGGCCCCGCCAAGAAGGGGGCCAAATAAAACGACTAAGGGTTATTCCCCTGCGAGGGAATAGAATAAGCGCTATAAAAGTAAAAAGAACGGAGTAAATTGAGCTCATAAAATAACACCAAGTTAACTTAGAAAAATTACAAGGTACCTGAAACTAACTGTGTGACTGTGTTGTGTGTGTATGGAGGACTAAGCATTTTAATAGAATCAGCAGGATTCTGCTAGTCCTGTGTTTTATTTTGCCCAGATTAAATCTACGTACTGGTGACTTTGGAGATTCAGGTCGGATTTCATTCCAGAAAATTAACACCGCTGCGAATTAGTCGCAGTAGAAGGGCGTGTTAATGTCCTCTCCTTAAGTCTCATGCCAGTGACCTTTTATCTGGGACATTCATACTACAATTAAACTAACATAAAACATAATGGGGAAGAAACAAAGTAAACTAATTGACTTAGAAGGGGATGTAAAGTTTATGGAGAACTATGTAAAAGGAGCAGGTATGATCTGTCATAGATAAAAAATAAAAAACATGGGTTTTTGGGCAAATTAGATACAAAGGATGTCTTAAAATTACAAGGGGATCTAAAATTAGAAATAATGAAAACTAAAAAGAGAAAAATAACAAAGAACAATGGGGAAGGGGCAGAGAAAAAGCTCTGATTTAACAGAAATATGTACACGATGGCATAAAAATACGGATTTTCAGGTAACTTAATTATCACTGAAATCCTAAAACTACACGGGGATCTTAAACTGGAGATTATGCATTCAAAAGATTCAAGAGACAATAAAAAACCTTGCCAGATTATAATTTCAAAGGGGACCTTTCAGTCCCTGAGTGCACACAGTTGATAAACAGATTAAAACAAAAAGATGAATTAAAAAAAACAACAAGAGCAGCTTTTAACTGACATAGCCATAATACTGAGGCCTTAAGAAAAGCACAGAAAAAAACTTTCAGCTTAACTGAAAACAAATAAAGGGGGGCGGACTGCCACCCATCCCAGTTTAGAATACCAAGGTAGCCCCAAATTATAAAGACTAAGAGGTGGTTTTAGAGGACGTGGTAAAAGAAGTTAAAAGAGGAGGTGACAATGTGGACAACATGGAAACTGTCCAACTGGACAACCCAGTGAACAATGACTAGAGAAGAGAGAACAGAATGTTGTTAAAGAAGTAATCTGAGAGTAAAAGATTTTGTAGGCAAGCATTAGTGAGAAACAGGTGCTTTAAAAATCATTCTATGGTGTTATACTACCAACAATATCATGATAAAATGCAAAAGATTCATTTTACAGGGAAATAATTCCATATTTGGCTCAGATTGTGTGCATTCTTGATTTTTCCTCTTTGAGAGAAGTTAAATTTCAGCTCTGTGAAACGACCTTGACAAAGAGATGCAGCTGCCTGAAAACAAAGATAAAACTTCTGCAAACGGCAGAAGCCTGTCTCTGCTGAAAGGTCTGAAAAAAATTGTAACTCTACCCTGCATGTGTCAAACTAAAGGTCCGCGGGCCAAAACCGGACCTCAGAAGTTTAGTGATTCTCTAGACGAAGATCCTTTTAATATGGTTATTGTGTGCTTGAATGTTATCTTATCAATCAATAAGCAGTTTTGTCTACATTCTGCCACAATCTGCCTTTTGAAAATGTTTTGAATCTTGCTCTTTATGTATAAAAAAAAAAAAAAGAAAAATTGGCTAAAGTCTGCAGACACAAAATGAACCTTGATTGAAGCTCTAACTAGATTTATTTAATCTGAGATCCTCTCCAAATGCAACAATATATGTCAGTCTACATGAGATACTAACAACTTCACCTACTGGTATAATACAAAGACGTGACTGAATATGTGAAACAAACAATGATGAAAGTTTTTCAACAGGTGATGCTCATCCAGGAGGAAGACAGTGTTCCTAGGAAATGCAGCTCATTCATTAACAATCAATTTTTCTCCTATAGGTGGAAGTTTTGCTGACTAATCATAGGCTGGATCTATGAAACATAATGAGCACAGACCAAATGACCAAGGTTCTGACTGACTTATGAACCTCACTGACCTGACAATGATAACATGACACCCAACAGACAACACCTTTAAGGTGGACCCACTAAGACAACCTTATTGATTCTTGGTGAATAAAAAAAAAGAATTGAAGCGTTCAAAACAGACCTAGTGGAAACAAAAGGGGTTATGAGGAAACAATGTGCATTTTAAGAATAATAGAAGTCAAATTATGTTCAAATTTTTGCAAATAAATTGACTCTGACAGAGAAATAAGTAAGTAGTGTGTGAATGTGTGTGAATGGGAATGACTGATTTCATTGTAATGCATCTTTGAGGGACCTTAAAAGCGCTAATAAAGGTCTGATGTTCTGATGATCTTTGCCAAATTTATATCTTGATAAAGTTTCCAGAATCTTTTTCGAAAAATCATATAAAGATAGCAAAGGTTCTACCTGTATTTAAAATACTGATAACCATAAGAAAGTTCATAGATCCGTCTTCAATTTTTCATAATTCTTTTACAAACAGGGTATTTAAACTTTCATGTGGCCAAATGTCTGTGTTTGACTTTCTGTTTTTGTGAAATAAATGTCTGTTTCATGTTATGTAAAAATTAGAGTCCTCAACATTACCATAATAATATTAGGTCAGTTCTCTATGGTAAAACAAAAAGATTTTAACAGATGTTTAGACTTTTTCCAGTCAGGTTCAAAATGATTGAATTAGACTCAAACTTAACATAAGATGAAATGAACCTTAACAGAATTACTGGACTGGACTGAAATAGAGAAAACTTGAGTTAATTGAAACAAACTTTAGTTCCTTGAACTAAATACAAAGCTGACTGAAACTGTATGTTGTATCTATAAAACTGGGTAAAACAAACTAAGATTATAAGATATAATATGCCCTTCATTTTTTGTGTTCATCAGTGAGTGAGTTTTTATTTTTTATTTTTAATAAGAACTAAACCAAGCATTATTTATAATAATAGCAACTACCAAAAATATTGATCTCATGTTTAAATGTAATAAGGACTTACTTTATAAAATATGGTAAAAAAGAATAATAAGAATTTGGAAAAATAGAGGCTTTAAACCTCTGCAGGAACAGCACTGACCTTGTCAAAAGTAGGTCCTAATACAGGAATCTGGAAGCTCATTCTGGCGTGGACAGTCAAAGTCCATCCAAGGACACATTTAGATGAGGCAGAGGGACAAATACAGGGCTTAGCTGAGAGCAAAGAGAGCAAAATGCATCCTGCCCTAGCTGCTGTCTCACCTGAACTGTGGTCCCAATAATCAACAGATGTAGGACTTATAAAGGGGTTCCCACCATACAAGGTTAAAACTAATATCTGAAAAAAGGCCATTAGTCCGCCAATACCCCTTAAAGCCAGAAGCTGAAGAAGATACTAAGCCAGTAATACAAGATATGTTGAAGTCAGGAATATTAAGAGAAGCACCTGACGCTACATGCAAGACATATCACACTGACATCGCTATTATTATCACAGCCAAACATAACACTAAAAAGATGTGCCCTTTAAATCCAAGTACTCTAATACCTACTGCAGAAGATGGAAAACGACATTCCTGTAAAACAAAGGTAGAAGAAGACACAAAACCTAGACAAGATATTTCCCAAACACCATTATCAAACTCACAAGCGTTGTTTGTAGATGGCTTAGCATCTAAAGATGAATATGGAAAGAATAGAGTTGGTTATGCAATAACAACCATCGACAGAATAATAGAAGCTAAATCTCTACCCAATACATGCTCAGCCCAAACAGCAGAATTATATGCTGTAGTAAGAGCATGTGAATTACATGAGGGACAAATACTTACTATATACACACACAGCCAATACGTTTTCGGATCAGTACATCACCATGCTAAGATTTGGCAAAATAGAGGTTTTAAAACATCATCAGGGACAGAACTAACTCATTTCAACCTATTAAAGAGAAAATGTCAGATCTGCTATTTATAGACACAGACGTGCTGAAAGACGCCCAACAGTCAGCACCCAAGACAGAAATAAAGGCCTGGCTTAAGAGAGGAGCACAGAAAAAAGATGACATCTATCAGATAGAAGATAAACCAATCCTCCCAAAAAATGTATACAACACAGCGGCACAGTGACACATTGGGAAGACCCACGTGTCAAGGGGGGAATATGTCACATCTGGTAAAGCATTAATGCTACACTATACATTTTTCTGACTATGCAAATAATTTTTGCAGATCATGCATAATTTGTTGCAAACACGGGGGAAGAAATATTGCCTAGTTGTAATAGATGAACCTAGTGACACATTTCTTCCCCACATATGGTATCCCACAGATTATAAGGTCAGATAATGGAACTCATTTTGTAAATAAATTAATAGAACTAAGTTCTAATGCATTAGGGTTTCAGTTAAAGATTAAGGAAAACAATGGAAGAAACAGGGAGGCCATGGCCCGAATGCCTATCCCTGGTTAAATTATGGATGAGAATAACTCCAAATCAAACTGGTCTTACTCCATTTGCCACCTACTGTACATCATTGTATGGCTCCACCCACTGTGTTCTGAGCCTGAGATCACGTGACACCAAGTTGCTGATGTAAATTTGTATTCTCAAAGAAATAGTACATGGCAGACCGTTTTCTCTGCCCTCTGACATGAATGAAATAGAGAAAGCACAACAGGAAACTTCATTAGCTGAGTGGATGAATAAAATGTTGCAGACAAAAGAAAAACAAATGTCCAGTCGTCTGCCGATAATCTCTGCTCCTATCCCACAGAATGACCTGAGGCCTGGAGACCTGGTCCTGATTAAGACACTCCACCGGAAGGATTGGAGCACTCCTTGGTGGAAAGGGCCGTTTCAAGTACTCCTGACAACGCCCACAGCTCTGAAAATAGCAGAGGCCTTCCTGGATCCATAAAAGCCACTGTAAGCCAGTTTTGCCGTTACAGGAGCCAAACCAACCGACGGGGTAAGCAGAAGGAAGTCCAGGTTCAAAGGAGTTGGAGGACCCCTATGGCCCAGCGTCTCAAACCGGTGAAGAAAACAGCTGATCTGCGCCCAATTATAAAATGGCTCTCTGTAACATGTGGACAGGACTGATAAGCCTGAGCTTAATTCTGGTAGCAGGACTCTTTCTCTATCTAAAGCAGGATCCACAGGAGGTGATACCGAACCAGAAGAGATGGACATCAGACAGGACCCATCTCAGAACACTGATGGAAGAACAAGACGCACATCCATTCCTACAGAATTTCTGGTATTGTTCATGGTGGCATATGCAACATTGAACTAGGTAGAAATGCACGAAAATGAAGGGGACGATTATGATGACATGTTGTAAATAAATCACATCAAAAGCCTGAGTGTACTCATACATTGTATTTCATAAAATGACCTTACAGCAGAAAATCGAAAGAAGTTGTTGCTTAAGTGAAATGAGAAAAAGTACAATGATGACATAAACAGGGCAGATTTTTTAATTCTTTTATTTTTATGATTTCAAGTATTATTCTTTTATTTTTATGATTTCAAGTATTATTCTTTTATTTTTATGATTTAAAGTATCATTCTTTTATTTTTATGATTTCAAGTATTAATCAACATTTAACTTTTAATGGTCGCCGAGGGCGGCGGGACCGTATGAGTATTTCCCACAAAATATAATCTGTTTACCGTCCGTGGGTTTTCGCTCATACAAAGTATTTTTCTTACTCGTTTTTATATTAAATGTTTTTACTTGTGATAAAAAGAGGGACTGTTGGATGGTTGCAAAAACTTGTTATCACTCATGTAAAAACTTTGTGTTGCAAGGCACCTGCACTATGCCTTCCTCCCTGTGTGTGTGAGATCATTGTTATCTCTGTGAGAACCAGCCTCCTTTCCGTCTCACACACACACACCCTGTCTGAACTGTCTGTTGAACTGTGCATATAAATAAAGAGATAGGGTGTCAAAAACTTTGTAGTTTCACTGCAAAGTGGGCTACCCTTGCTGCAAGTAACTCTGACTGTATCGTTCTTACCTCTGAGTTGACTAAATAATACCTAACAGCCTTCCTCGGCGCGTGGTGACTCTCACAGGATTCAGAGTCACCAAGAAGTCAACTCCGAGGTGAGACAGTTTTAAAATACAGTTCATAAGAAAACGACTGAGGATTATTCCCCTGCGAGGGAATAGAGTAAGCACTATATAAATAAAAGAAGAAAAGTACTTAAACGTCGTTTGGTAGTGTGTCGCCGGTAAAGGACACTGCATTGGGAAGGTTTTATTCCACCGTGAAAGGAATAGTGACAAATTAAGGTAAGGCCCCGCCAAGAAGGTGCCAAATAAAACGACTAAGGGTTATTCCCCTGCGAGGGAATAGAATAAGCGCTATAAAAGTAAAAAGAACGGAGTAAATTGAGCTCATAAAATAACACCAAGTTAACTTAGAAAAAATTACAAGGTACCTGAAACTAACTGTGTGACTGTGTTGTGTGTGTATATGGAGGACTAAGCATTTTAATAGAATCAGCAGGATTCTGCTAGTCCTGTGTTTTCTTTTGCTCAGATTAAAACTACGTACTGGTGACTTTGGAGATTCAGGTCGGATTTCATTCCAGAAAATTAACACCGCTGTGAATTAGTCGCAGTAGAAGGCCGTTTTAATGTCCTCTCCTTGCCAGTGACCTTTTATCTGGGACATTCATACTACAATTAAAATAACATAAAACATAATGGGGAAAAAACAAAGTAAACAGAAAAATTATTTGGAGGGAGATGTAAAATTTATGGAGAATTATGTGGAAGGAGCAGGCATGATCTGCCATAGGTGGAATAAAAAACATGGGTTTTTGGGCAAATTAGAAACAAAGGCTGTCTTAAAATTACAAGGGGATCTAAAATTAGAAATAATGAAAACTAAAAAGAGACAAAAGAAAGAACAAAGGAAGGTTGAATATAAACTCTCAGAAAAATGGTTGGAACAGAGCAAGTTGAGAGACATACAGAGGCAGGATAAGAGGGAGAAGCGAAAAGAAAAGTTAACAGCCGCAGTTATGGTGCGGCAAGAGGAGGAGACTACAGCTGCCTTCAGACAGCAAAGGCGGCAGCCTCCAGGAGAGCAGCCGCCTGCTACACAGGCAGTGAGGAGGAGGAAGAAGGCGCAGCAGCACCTCCTCAAACCCCCGAGAAAAAGCCAGATAAATCAAGCAACCCTTTTAAAACAGAAGAACAGAGCCCCTGGTCTCCTAATTTCTGGGGGAGCACAGGCGTACAAACTAGGAGTAAAAAAATGAAAACCACTACTGACCCCGGCTTATACCCAAATGAAGCCTTAAAGGCTCACGAACAGAAATTTCATCCATCTGAAAAAAAAAAAATAGAGGAAGACACATTTCCTCTTGTAAAAGTGGCCAATCCAAACATAGGTAACGCTGATAATCCACAGCCGCCAACCATTCTAGTATATAGGCCATGGATGCACGAAGACAGAACTACCGCTTTAAAAGGTATTCCAAACATACAGGAAGGTGTACCGGAATTTGTAGCAGCTATCACAGAACTCAGAGGAAGTTTCCATCTTAATGGCAGAGAAATGCACCAGTGTCTTTCTCAGCTCTTTGGCCATCGCTGGTGTAGAGTAGCCGGAGATTTCACTGGAAATTATGCCCAGGGAAATTCAAAGGCGCACAATTCAGCAGATTTAAGAGATGCCTTACGCATCCTTTATGACCGAATCAGAACGGAATACACAGAGACAGCAGATTACGGCAAAATCTCACAATGTAAACAGAAAGATGAGGAAGAACCACAAGATTTTTTGGATAGAATGAGACGTGTTTTCAGAGCAAACTCTGCTTTACCATACAATGAGGTAGAAGGCGGGGCATATCAACAGCAGCTGAAGAGAGCGTTTTTGCAAGGATTAAAACCTGAGCTCAGACGGTACATAGATAAACATTGGGTACACCAGAATACAGGCACTGTCAACCAGGCGTTGGAATATGCAGAACATGCACACAAAACGCAACAACACAGGAAAATAGACACATTCACAATGCAAGATGGTTTAATAACATTGCAACAAGTGTCAGCACACTCGTCAAGGGGGAGGGGAAGATTTAGAGGCGGTGGGAGCAGAGGAGTGGGAGAATTCAAAAACACACAAAGCATTGTGTGTCGGAGGTGTGGCAAAACAGGGCATTATGCAAGAGGATGCAAAACAAACTTACAAAGCTCCAGAGCAAGAGATGAAAACTGTTGGCTTTGCAACAAGCAAGGACATTTTGCAAGATATTGTCAGGAGAAACCGGTATACAACCCCAACTCCAACTGATAGGTATTCTTTAATCAACTCAGAGGTAAGGAAAGACACAGAGTCAGTTTTACTTGCAAGGGTAGCTGTGCACTACAGACTACAAAGTATTAGCCCCCTCTTTCTTTATTTATACATGCTTGGTCACACACAATTCAAACATCATTCAGAGTGGGGGTGTGTGTGTGTGTGTGTGTGGGGTCAGAAAGGTTAGGGTTCATGTGTCTTGATTTTAGAGAAAGGAGTGAGGATTGGTGCCAGTCCCTAGATATTGCTGATAATAGCATAACTCACCCTTCTCTCTTATCTCTTTGTCTATGACATGTGGGGGAAGAAAGCACTTAGAGCAGACACAAGTGATAAACCATATAAAAAGTCGTAAAACCCTAACAGTTCCCCCCTGTTTTATCACGAATAAGTCATGAGTAAATGCATGTAAAATGAAACACTCTGTGTAAGCACAAACCCACAGGACGGAAAACAGATTATTTTGTGGGAAACACCCTCCGCCAGGCGACCACCAATCATGGCAGAGTAAAACAATAATAAAGCAAAGAAACAAAATGTAAGAATAAAAAGTAAAAGAATTAAAACAAGCCTTGTTCATATCAGCATTGCACTTTTTCTCACTTCACTTAAACAGCAACTTCTTTCAATTTTCTGCTATAAGGTCATTTTATGAAGTACAATTATGAATACACTCAGGCATGGAAGATATATTCAATTACATGTCATCATAATAATCTGCTTTTGGGTTTAGTGTGGTGTCAACATTTACACACAGTATTTAAAGAGTATATGGGTGTTATCACCACTTAAAAGAGTTTGTGCTTTATGAACCTAGACCGTTCTCGGGTTCAGAGGTGAGAAGGTTACCTAGGAACAACATCTGCTCTTCCAAAGGCATCACCCTAACAAATGGCCTTAACCATGAAACTTCTGATAATGGCTTTTACAGCTTCCACCACTAAAAGATGTTCAGGGGAGTGAGGTAACCCAAAGGTCATACACTTTGGAACACTTAATAAAATAATTTCCATTACAACTCCTTCCTTCTGATACTGAAAGCAAACAGTTTTTTCCTCAAAGAAAACAAATTATAACAACGGCGGAAATTAACACATTTCATATTTGTGCCATAATGATAGATATCAAGCAATAAACATGAAAGTTAGATAAAAGCATCCATGATTTCCTCCTCAGAGTCAGTTTCGCTGTCAAAGTGGGAGAAAAGAATTTGGCTGACCCTCGCCGTCCAGGCAAAGGAGCTCCTAGTAGCCACCAAATATTAAGAAATTAAGGAAAATAAGCATCATGGCGCATGTTTGACTGTCTCTCTGTTGCAGACGTCGCCAGTCCATCATCGAGAGAAAGGTTATGTGCAAATGTGTAGAGGTCTTCCCTGTATGTTTCCTATGTGTCTCTCACTGTGGTGTGTGTGCAGTGAGGCAAATGACCTTATGATTTCTAACTTTCAGGCAATGCGATGGCCTTAAGTAGATTCTGAAATAACGTTGCACTGCCCAAGGGATTATTGTGCCCTTGTAAGAACAGTGTTCTTCAACCACCTCTTCAATCACTCGCCAGTGATCAGCTTACAGTTCTTTGTCTTGTGGTGGTCCGCTGTCCTCACACCTTTCAAGCCGTGGATGATCCAGTTGGAAGATGACTTGTCCTGGAAGCCAGATGAAGCTGGAGGAGCTGGAGCTTTCCTGCAGCTTTCCTGGGTGTCTAGTAGGATCTGATATGGGCCATTCCAGCCCTGGACTTCCTGTGTTTTCTCCTAAATTCTCTGAGCAGAATCCAGTCACCAAGAATAAAGGACTGGAGGGTGGAAGTGGCTGTTTCTGGTAATGCAGCCGTCACCGTCTGTGAAACTTGAGAAAACACAGTGGACAGGTTTTGACAGTAAAACAACATCCTACCTTCACACAAAGATGTGGAAAAAAATTTATCTTGGAAATATCTCCATATTACTTTATTCTGACATCTTTTGGCGCAGGGTCCAACCCATGCGACAATCCAGCAAAAGGTTTAAACAAGAATGTTCTAGTAACCAAGATCACATTAGATAGAACCAAAGAAATGAATTCTGACATAACTACATGCCACTATGAATTTAACAAAAGCAGCATAAAGAAAATCCAGATGTTTTTAACTGTAACTCAGTTCCATTAACAACAAAACACAAACTTCAGTCGTCGTACAGTTCATCAATATTTCACTTAGAAATAAGTCACATATCATCCTGATTTATCTTGTATGAAGAAAAGTTTTAGATTAATGGACATTTAATGTAATTCAGATGCATAAACCCTACAAATTCGAATCTAATAAATAATTCCAACCAAGTATGAAATCATAACTCTGATTCTTTATCAGAAATATATTCCTTACTTTTGGCATATCTTGAACTGTCAGTTAGCTTAATGGCACGAGGGAAAACTTTCAATCTAATAAATCATCAATGATTATGTATGCAAAACTAATTCTTCAAACTAGTTTAAACTATTTCATTAACCTTTTTATAGTATAACACATAAATCTAAAAGTCATCCTACATCCAAAAAAACATGTTATTAAGGCAACAATCACTACAAGCATTTTGATTCTATTTCATAAACAGTGTTAAAACTCAGGAAGGGAGGTGCTGAGCGTTACCATGACAGCAAAGGCATGAACCAACTTGGTAGGTGGGCGGAGTCAGGCAGAACTAACCTTTGATTGGCAGCCTATGGGCGGACCCACAGTTTATTCATCCCATCCCATATTAGTGTAACTTAAACTGCAAAGCTATTAACATGCACCTACCTCAGAAACAAGCTGCTTCTTAACTCTCCTGAAAACTCAAAGTTTTAATCAATCTGGGATTTAGAAACATTATTCTAAACATGGATTATTGTTTCATGCAACAAATAAACAAACATTCATTCCAACAAAGAAAGACAAAACATCAAAGACAGACAAATGGCCAAATTTGAAGCTTCAGGAATTAAAATCAATTTTTAACAATCTCTTTTCAGAATATATTTTCTCAGCCATATCTTTTAATACTATAATTGATCAATTTTGTTATGACAATCTTCAGGATCCTTTTTAAGATGAGTGCACAAACTATTTAGAAGCACAGCAACAGTTTTCTCTTAAATGAATCCAAATTTACTGATGCTGAAACCTTTTGCTAATTTTTTGTACTGTATCTCTATAATAATAACTACAATCCTGAGAGTTATTGTTATAATTCTCTTTTTGTTTGGCTCAATTTGATCACAGCCGTATTGCAGAATTTCAGGTTAAATGCAAAGAAGTATTTTAATTCAATTCAATTCAAATTCAAAGATACTTTATTGATCCTCGAGGGGAAATTAGAAAAGTCGGCATTGACATTGTTATGGTATACCCAAACTAAACAAAACTGCAGTGTTTGACTTAATCAGTTTCTCATTTTCTTTAATTTGGGCTATTTAAATTTTGAGAGTTGGGGAGAACTTATTACTAGAACCCCTCTTTTACAATCCAAATGCTGATAAATGTTCCAGTATTTTAACTCTTAGTAATCTGAAATCACCTTGTGTAACTTTGTACTCCTATGTATTCCTTTAATCTTTAAACCCTAAGAAATCAAACAAGGAGACTGGAGTTTGAGCCGACCATCCTCTTACTGTTAAGAGGGCCTTTATTTATTTTCTTTTCCTAAAATGAAGGATTTTACTTGTCTGGATTCTGTTATAAAGAATCCTAGCCTTGGTTCCAAAACTAAACTCTTCAACCCCAATCTGTGTTCCCCAGAGTAGAAATTTTGAGTATTATTGCATTTCAAAGCCACCAAATGACTGGAACTCATCATTGGCTTAGATCTGTTTTAATAGGTAATCGGTCTACCTTTAATTAAATATTATAGTTTTATGGACCCAAAATCTATGGCTTACGGGCTTCAGGAGTCCAGGAACCACAAGTTGAGTACTACTGCATTGAACAATGGTGTTAACTTTCTGCAGAGATTGAAGGATTGGCTAAATATATTATTTCTGCTTCGACAATAATCAGATTTAAAATTATTAGTTCACAGCTCCTAATTTACCTCAGATCATATTTGCTTCTATCCCAGTTCATAAGAAGCTTCAGACAAACATTATGCTAAAAAGCCAAAAACAAAACAAAACAAAAACCAGATCTGTTTTAAAATAAAGCAAAAGCATGCTTAAAAAACTTGGTACTGTGGTGGAAAATAACTCCACGGTTCTGAAGGCCTTTTCATGCTGAGTCTTTTAGGAAACATGAGATTAGTTTAATTTTTGTGTGTGGTACCACTGTCCAATCAGATTCTTTCTAAATAACCCCATTTTTCATTCTCATTTTAAAGGTTTGTTTTACCAAGGAAAATGTGTTTAACAAAACCAATTACTCTCAAAGTTTTAAAAGTTTTTAGCTGGTTATATCTTAGAAAACAAGTGTTTCAATATTTCTGTGTAGCACAGAACTGATTAGGTGTCCTTTCCTTCTCCAAAGGGAGAAAAAAGGAAACTTCAGAACCAAGCCTTTCATAGTTTTTGTCAGGACCTGATATAAGGTACAGTGTAAATCAACACGCTGCATGAATCAGAAGAGGGAAGAAAAAACCTAATATAATCTCTTCCCAGCAGCTGCTGTGAAAAACAATGAATTTGTACCTTCCATAAGCGTCAGTTAGCACTTGCGGACAAAACTGCACCAAACTGTAAGTACTGTGTCAGAGACTGTATGAAGACCATCTGCAGTAAAACTAAGCCTGTTTTAATGAGGTCTCTACCCATTAGATTTATGGGATACAAACTCTGACAACAGAAAATAATGCCTGAAGGAGACCCCATCAGGTGTTACGCATGCGCTGGGTTTTTAAAAAATGCTCCTTCATGAGATCTGTCCTGAGAATAACATAGAAACACATGGTTACTGCTGAGTTTTGGAGATGTTGTAACTTCCTCTGCTTTTAATAACTTTTAATAACTAGAATAATTGACCCTGAATATTCCACGACAAAAGAGAACTTGTTTCTCTAAAAGAATTAACCGGAAAGTATCAAATGAGTTAAGTTATCACCCTTTTAAAGATACTTTTCTAACCCTAAAATAATATTTTAACCCGCTATATCTGTCAACGTCAGGCCAGCGTCACATGAGCAGCGGTTAATAAGCGTTCTTCGTTGCGGAAAATAGGAAAATATTTATGCAAATGTGTGTGTGTTTGTACGTTACCCCCATCAGTTTCTAAATCGCTCCAGAGTCAGACTGTGACACAGTCCTCTATCAGTCCAAAAAACAACCAGGCCCTTCCCAGGTCTGCATAAGATGCTTTCAATATAAATCCAGTGTATCACTCTTCTGGCTCTTGCAAACAGCATGGATCTTTGTCCATCTCAGTGGGTTCGGGCCAGACTTCTTCTGAATTTTGTTTTTTGTGGAAATTCACACTGCGATTTGCAACAAGAAGGCAGACAGGAAGGCAGATCTCTCTCTTTCAGGCCGTGCTGGAGAAGCATCTCTGGCGGAGTAGCCATGGAGAAGGGCAGGTTTCTAAATTCCAGACTCAAAAATGCAGATGTTGAACTCAAATCCCATATATGTGTGTATTTGTGTATGAGAGAGGCAGAAGAAAAAGTTTAGTATAGGTTCAGATTTAGCACAAATAAATATTATCAGTCAGTCAGTTAGTTGTCCCCCTGCCTGTCACTTCCTTCCACAACATGCATTATACTCCTTTCTAAAACAACTTTCTTTTCGACTCTCTAATGTCCCTTTTCACTTTTTTACCTTCTTTTCCGACTGATCGCAATATTTAAGACAAACAAAACTTCCTTCAGGAAAGTTTTAACTTTTTTTTTTACTCATTTATACTCAAACTTCCACACTGTAAAAACCCAAACTTATCTTCCAAATTAAAGCACATTTAACACAATCATCCCCACTTTGATGTTTAGGAGATGATGGTTAATGTGTAATAAAAATAGGAAGAACAATAATATAGCACTCACACAGTTAATATTTTAACATATTTATGTTCCTTCAGCAATATGTATGGTCGACCTAGCTCAGTTTATGAGATCTCTTTATTATTTAACACTTAATTTCATTCCCTTCCGGCGGAATGTTACCAACCAAATTATCCAGTTCACTTTACGGCGCCTAGTCGTCTCTGATCTCCTTGCGGCGAGATCCTACCTAAATTTATCACTATTTCCTTGCGGCGAAATAACACCTTTCCAATGCAGTGTCCTTACGGCGACACACTACCAAACGACTTTTAAGTACTTTTCTTCTTTCATTTCTATAGCGCTTACTCTTATCTCACGTACTGTATTTTAAAACTGTCTCACCTCTGAGTTGACTTTCAGGTGACTGTCGGATCTCCCGGACCCGCCCGGCATCGAGCAAGACAATAATCCACCGGCCAGATGCGAACGTCACACACCGGGACTTTCAGCCACCAGGCCTAGATGCGGCTGTGCGGCAGCGCTTAACTCGACGTCAGGCTGTCTCCGGAGATCCGCCAGTCACTGCAAAGAAAGATAAAATCAGTTTAGTTCTTATAATATCCGGCTCGAAGGACCAAATTAATGATAGGTATTATTTAATCAACTCAGAGGTAAGGAAAGACACAGAGTCAGTTTTACTTGCAAGGGTAGCTGTGCACTACAGACTACGAAGTATTAGCCCCCTCTCTCTTTATTTATACATGCTTGGTCACACACAATTCAAACATCATTCAGAGTGGGGGTGTGTGTGTGTGTATGTGTGTGGGGTCAGAAAGGTTAGGGTTCATGTGTCTTGATTTTAGAGAAAGGAGTGAGGATTGGTGCCAGTCCCTAGATGTTGCTGATAATAGCATAACTCACCCTTCTCTCTTATCTCTTTGTCTATGACATGTGGGGGAAGAAAGCACGTAGAGCAGACACAAGTGATAAACAATATAAAAAGTCGTAAAACCCTAACACCAACCAAAATTGACAATTACAGCCTCCGCCCTTTGCAGGGGAAGAAGATAACTCTGATATGGAGGAAGTTGACATAAAAGCAGACTTAGAACTGATAGCGTTAAGCAAATCACGAGATTTACCCTACAAGAACGATACAGAGTATTTTTCTTATTCGTTTTTATATTAAATGTTTTTACTTGTGATAAAAGGAGGGACTGTTGGATGGGTGCGAGGACTTATCACTCATGTAAAAACTTTGTGTTGCAAGGCACCTGCACTCCGCTTTGTTTTCTGCTCTGGTATGCCTTCCTCCCTGTGTGTGTGAGATCATCGTTATCTCCGTGAGAACCAGCCTCCTTTCAGTCTCACACACACACACATATACACCCTGTCTGAACTGTCTGTTGAACTGTGTATATAAATAAAGAGATAGGGTGTCAAAACTTTGTAGTTGCACTGCAAAGTGGGCTACCTTTGTCACAAGTAAAACTGACTCTGTATTGTTCTTACCTCTGAGTTGACTAAATAATACCCAACACATATCATGGCATTCCCTTGGCCCAATACTTGTGCTAGATGGGCACGTCACTGCCAAGGACTACCAAACCATTCTTGAGGACCATGTGCATCCAATGGTTCAAACATTGTATCCTGAAGGCGGTGCCGTGTATCAGGATGACAATGCACCAATGCACAAAGCAAGACTGGTGAAAGATTGGTTTGATGAACATGAAAGTGAAGTTGAACATCTCCCATGGCCTGCACAGTCACCAGATCTAAATATTATTGAGCCACTTTGGGGTGTTTTGGAGGAGCGAGTCAGGACACGTTTTCCTCCACCAGTATCACGTAGTGACCTGGCCACTATCCTGCAAGAAGAATGGCTTAAAATCCCTCTGACCACTGTGCAGGACTGGTATATGTCATTCCCATGACGAATTGACGCTGCATTGGCCGCAAAAGGAGGCCTTACACCATACTCATAAATTATTGTAGTCTAAAACCAGGTGTTTCAGTTTCATTGTCCAACCCCTGTATATGTCCTATGTTGTTTTAACTTTAAATTACTTATTACTTACTCTCTTATGGAAATGCAAATATTTTGGGTTGGGCTAAAGCCCTCAATGTTTAGATACCCTAAAAACTACCCTGGAGCAGCCCAAGACCCCAACCTGACTCAAAAACTGGCACACACTGTCCTTATCACACATTTCCACCCTCATGCATACACATAAAAACACTCACACCCATGCACCCAATGTAAAGACACACAACAATGGATGTTGTACAATCACTGACATTCCCTATACATACTCTATACTCCCAGGTCCAGGTGCCGATACCCCAGAGGGGCAACCAGCCCCTGGACCCAGGAGGTGGTCCTCTTCCTTCCGGGATGGAGACAGGCAGACCGCCCCAGCACCAGCCCAGAATAGTGCCGGCATCGCCTGAATCTGAGCGACCCCGGCCCAGACCCCATCCCCCAATGACCTTCATCCCCATCCGGAGAGGGGTGGCTATGTACAAAAGACGGCTCCACCTGGTCCAAACGAGCCCGCCAACCAGAGCTGTCCCAGGATGAAACAATCCCAACCCCCCAATGAATTCTGATCTCAACCCCATGAGCCCCCCACCCCCAAGAATCCTAACATAAATCTCCCTACAGGGCCACTCCCAATCAGGACACAGATATCCAGATAACACATGCCCCCAAACCCAAAAGCCATAAATCCCCTCCCCACAGGGGCACACACCCACAGATGAGCTCCACGCCTGAAAAGCCGACGAAGACACACCAACACAGCGTGGCCTCCAAACACGGCCCCACTCCAAGCACCCCTGCTGCAACCTGCCCCCCACCACACAGTGCGCAGCGATGGCCCCACGCAATGCCACCCCAGCCTCCGCCCACAAGCGCAACAGAGCAGATACCACTGAGCACCGTGCTCACAATGAAACCCCCAACCCCACACCAAGAGAGGACAAACTCACTTGGCAAGAGGTCCCTGGCCAGCAGCGGCCCCACCAAATCCCCCGCAACCACACAAACACACCACATCACCGCCATTGCAACAACAGCCCAGGGAGAAACATTAACCAGCTCAGCTCCACCATCACCACTCAGCCGATTCAAATGCCGGTGACCCCACATCCAAAAAGGACACAACTGGCCCCCGCCACCCACCACCCCACCCAACACGTTGCAACCCTTGCCCGCTACCCCGATCTAACCTCCGGACATGACAGCCAATGGAGGAGCACACCACCAACAATCCAGCCATCGCCAGCATCCCCAGCCCGCCAGTCCATGGGACAGAAACATGTGCCAGCCGGGTAACCAGGCTGGGCAGACCAACTGCTCCAGGCCAAGCACAACCTGCACACAAGCAAAACACTGAAATCGCCCATTTTTGGAACTTTCACAAATAAAAATAAAGGTTTTACATATCCCAGACTGTGTTTTTAAGATTCAGCTATTAACGTACAATAATCTAGTCCAAGGTAGAAGTTTCTAAGTATTGTAGTTTGGGAGTTAGGGCAGATAAAAAATGCTCAAGGAATTGAAAAATGCGGTGGAATGGCCCTTTAACTGTTTCCCGAATCGTAAGTTGCAGTCGGAAGCCAACTTAAACTTTATCAGTCAGTCAGTCATTTTCTATACCACTTCTTCCATAGTGGGTTGGGGGGAAGCTGGTGCCTATCTCCAACAGTCTTTCGGTAGAAGGCGGAGTACGCCCTGGACAGGTTGCCACTCCATCGCAGGGCAA
Source organism: Girardinichthys multiradiatus (assembly GCF_021462225.1). Lineage (NCBI taxonomy): Eukaryota > Metazoa > Chordata > Actinopteri > Cyprinodontiformes > Goodeidae > Girardinichthys > Girardinichthys multiradiatus. The sequence continues at coordinate 11,417,925 of NC_061800.1, forward strand.
CACAGAGACATAAAGGACAAACAACCATGCCTCTTTTTGATGTCAGGTTGGGTCTTGCGCTGCTCCCTGTCCTGGATCAGTTTAGGCCCCCCATCAAATGAGGGGCCTATTCCCTCCCTGCCACAATACCTGCCGGTGGTTGGTGTCTCTGCCCCCCAGTGTACTTGTGATTCTCGGTATCCGGGGCCGGGTGCTTTGGTGTGTGCTGGCTCACTCCTGGTGGCTGCTTGCCGGGGGCTGGACCGCTGGCTCTGTTAGGCCTTTGCTGGGGGGCGATGTGCCCTGGGGTCTCGGGTTCCATGGCTGGATCTGCTCTGGCGTAGACGGCTGCTGGCGGGGCCTGTGGGCTCGTCAATGCAGCTCCCTGGGGCTTCTGCACTGTAGCTGCTGGGTGGTTCCCCTGGGATTCTCCCCTGCTCCTCTCTGGGGGGTTACGGTAGTCCCGGCAGTGGCTCTCCTGGGGTTCCTGTGCTCTAGGGGGCCTTTGGATGTCTGTGGCTCAGATCTCCTCTGTATCTGTCCTGAGTCCACGGTGGCGGGTCTGTGGCTCCTCACACTCACTATTGCATATTGTTTTGGAGAATCCTTGAATTCACAAGCATGCTCAGATCCACAGGTGTTGAGATTCAGGTGTTAACAGATACACAAATGTTCTATATTGAGCTGCATTTACCACTAAATACATCTTGCATTGATAAGTACTGTGCACTTTTTGGTAAAAAAGCTGCTAATATGACCGTTTCTGCAGGTGTAGAAGCAAGCAGGGAGTTATCTTGTATTCTCTTCATCCTACTTTCTTTCCTCCATTCTATTCTCCTTGTCTCCCCTTTTCCTTTTTGCCCCCCTTTCACCCTTTCGTACTTCTTTTTTTTTTTCCATTTCATTTCTGTCTCTGTGTCTGTAACAATTGAAATAATCCCAAAGCAGTTTCTAATAAAGTTTATTTTTATGAATATTAAGCATACCTTTAAAGCGTTAGCTGTAATGCTCCACTTGTGAAAGTAAATCTGTTGGTAATTTTCTTGGTACTCAGGCAACAATTCTGAGAACTACTCTGCTGGACAGGACACGGTAAAAAAAAAAAAAAAAGGGACAAACCACCATGCACACACTCATTCACATACCTAAGGGCAAGACTTTGACAGGCATAGGGAAAGCCAAGTCCTTTGGGTTTATGTTTTATGCGGATTCAGATTGATGCAGTGTTCTAAAGTAAACACTGCTAAGTGCTATGGGGCATGCTAGCACCATGTAAATTAATTTAAATGCCAACATTAGTTGCTGGTTCAATTCAATGTCTATATGGGAAAAAATGAGTTATTTAAATGAATGTAAAGGAACTAAGAGCTGTTAATGTATACAGAGGTGGACCGTAAGCTGGAAGAGCTGAGGTTGATTTGACATGTGAGGTTTCAACATTGCTTACACATCTTGTCCAGCTGCATGGTAGATGGATCTCCCAACTACCTTTCTCCTTCCCATCTAAACTCTAAATGATTTGTGAGTACATCAACTTAACCAGTGCACAGGTTATTTGCTTGTTCAACAAGTAACCTGGCTGTCAGGTTTTGGCCACAAACCAGCCCAAGTATTAATTCAGCCATGCAATAATTTATTTTGGATTAAAATATTCATTTCACTAGATGTTACCTGATCTGTTAAATTTATTTAACTGATAATATAAAAATACAATAAAACTGATGTAAATGAAAGGTAAATACTGAATGAGTATAACACAGATAAATTGGGATCATTTTGGATGTGAATCTACTTATATTTCTGTTGACTAAAACCTTTTTATTTAACCTTAAATCCTGCATCAGTTTCTTGTTTGTTAATTATTTGAAGGTGTTTTATATTAAAGCAGAGTGTATGTGACATAGGAATAAATTTGACCTAAATGAACTTCAGCTTCCTTAAGAAGTACAGTCAGCTGTATAATATCTGAATCTTTGAATGATCATATAAAATATCTAGTTTACATAAAATTAAAGACTGAACGAATATTACAACCTCAAAGCTGATACCCACATACTCCCAAAGTACAGTAGTAATTTAGGTAATACTTCTAAGTTTTTTCCTCAATAGTTGTACAGCATCGTATGGTAAAATCTATTGGTATGAATATTTTTGCCATTGTTAAAGTGTTTAAAGCAAAGTGTTACATTTTTTAAAGAATAAAATTTAAACTGAAAATTTTGCTGACACATCCTTAAAATGTGCAAACCAAGAGCTTTGAATAAACATTTTAACAATGTGTCACCAAACGTTTTAGTATAGCCCCCATTTCTTTAAACAGGCCAGCCAAACATATTCATACCCCACACATTTTTCCACATGTAATGCTGTTTAACCAGATAATTCAATATATTTTCTCTTTATTAACTGAGACAACTTGCACTGAATTAAGTATTTATACTTATTAAATGTTTACATACTTTGATGCTATGAAACTACAAATTACAACATGTTTTTTGTGGGTTTTTATTTGATGACCAGAAAAAAAAAGACCTGCATGTGTTTTTAGCTCCCACATGTCAACACTTATGAAACTAATGGGTTCAATATAACTGCTTGTGCTTTTTGAGGTCCTCTTCTAGATTTGTAATAGAATGTAATAATTGTCAAGTCTTGTAATGCTCAAACAAATCCTATGGATTTTCCACATAAAGGCTTGACCTTACTAAAACGTAAATATGCTTTCATATAGACAGTTTCATTGTAGTTCTGGCTGTATGTTCAGCATTGTCGTACTGGAAAGCCGACCTCCACCCCAGCATTGTGGCTTCCGGAAGCATCGTAAACGGTCAATTGGTCGACGTGGGAACAGCTGAAGGAACGCTGGGCAGGGGTGTGTGCAGGGAGGGGCTAGTACAGGGGGGTTTGCAAGTACAGTTTGGAGCCTGTCAGTGCTGCTTGCAGTTCTAGTCTTTATGGTTCCAAGTTTGCGGGAGTGAGCGAAGGTCATGCAAGGCCGTTCACCTGCTCCCAATGGAGCATGGAACCCTATTGTATTTGTACTGTCTTTTCATTATTATTATTATTATTATTATTACTCTGCTAAACATTGTTAGGCACAAGAACCAGAGAATGCTGGAAAACAACTGACATAGCAACCTAGTAAAAAATTGCAACCACTATTCAGATAATAAAAGTCAGACCCCCTAATAACAAGGGGGTGCTATTAAATATGACATCGCATTTTGGTTATAGCTTATACTACTCCAAAGGTTTATCACGTTGTTCTTTGGATGATTTTGCACAGCGCCATAGAAAGAGTTACGACACTCCCATTGACCTCTATAGAAAGAATGGAATGCGGAAGTCACATGGGTCATGGAGCTGCTAATAGTTCCAAACACAGCTCCAGCATTGGACGTAGTTCATTCTCGGTGTTTCGTAAGGATTTTTTACGGTAAGATGATGAAAAATACAACATTATCTTGATATTGTGAGGCTTTAGTTGACTGTTCTGTATTGCAGTTTAGCAATTATATTTTATATCGGCAGGTTTAGTTAATTAAGCATGTTAACTCGCTTTTTGTATTTTAATCGCAGCTAGCTCATTGCAAACATGGCGGGTTTAAATGGGTCTATCTCATTGTGTCTGATTCAGCATTTTAAAATGTCCATTACAGCTTACATTCTTAACGTTGATAATTTTCTATTTTTTATTGTAATTCCAGCAACCTCTTGAAAAATACTGTGATATTGACATGGTTAATTTAGTTAAAGTTATAGATTGTTTGTCAACAACGGCCAAATAAATGGGGACATTATCATTAAACGTGATTGTCAAGATGAGTCATTTTTTATTATTCTTTTCCAGGTAAACCACACAAGCATGGCTTAAATGAATTGCTGAACCATGTTGCACACAAAGCACCACAAAGGTAACACGATCTCATTTTTCTGTCCTTAAAAATAAGAGCTGAATCCAGATGTATGAACAAAATGATTTTAAGATCGTCACAAAGTTGGTATTTACAGCAAGGCTGTTACTTAACATTTGTTCTATGTTATTAGTTTTGCATTTGTCAGTAATGGGTGAAGTTGAAGTAGATATTAGAATCTATCTAAAGACAGAACAAGAAATTAAGAATTGTATTGGAACTTATCAGCATCAATACACAGTAGAACAGTAACAAAAAATACTTTTAAACAATCAAAGGTCCATGGTAACAGTCGAGGTGTTTACTTAGGGCTTGTTTGTTGGGGTGCAAGATGAGGTTTGACATTGTTTTTTCTTTGTGTTTTTCGCCTGGCTTTTACTTCCAAGATGGCCAGCATTGGCCAGATTTTTTTTTCTTTCATTAAAGATATGTTTTGCTGCTGTTCTTAGTCTCAGCCTGATAAGTCTGGTGGTTATTTTTCTTTGCACATCATGACATGAAGGAAACATGCTTTCTAATAGATTTGCTTCTCTCTCTAGAGTATCCATGGCATTGGGGAGCTCCATGACAGATTGACTGGACCTTGTTCTGAAACGTTTTTCAACTTTCTAGACCAGACTGAAGGCTTCATGTGATGGCCGACACAGCACTGCTGGTTTGAATTCCTTCAGTATCAATAGGGTACCGTGCTCTCCTTCCAAAGTGTCATCATTTTGCTTAGTTGAACTTGAGCATCCATCACAGATGTTGGAATGTTTGATGACTTTATTTACAATGTATCCTGTAAGATGGTACAGAATACATGTTTCACTGTTGGTGAGGTCAGGAGTATCTGTGTTTCCAATCAGCTGCTCCACACGAAGACCAGGACTGGGAAATGTCTCCTTAATGTCCAGGAACTCTGCCAGAAGACTGCCGCCATCCTCATGATAGCTTCCCGATTTTACAGTTGTAAGGAACTGCCCAAATGAGATTGATCTCAGTGCCTAGCAAAACTCCACTGGTGTTTGGACTGGATTCCTTTACTTTATGCAGCTGAACAGGTTTTCAAGACAGTCCTGAGTAAACCTGCTTGTCAACACAAACATGTGTCCATGGTCAAGCATGTCTTTCTGAATACCTAAAATTGTAGATGTTGCCATCACAATTCCTGTTTGCACTAGTTTCCAGCTTCCTGCTGGACCTATTCTAAGTCCACTGAAGAGTGCTAACATGTCTTAGAGGAATTTAATAGCTTTGTTGTGCTCTTCCATCTTGTGCCTGCTGAGTCCCATCACAGGGTGGCGAGAGGACATGAGATCAAACCAGTGGTTCACCTTCTCCAGAAACCAGGCTGTTGTCAGATTAGAGGTGTGTTGCTGCTCCTGCTCCACCATGTATTTCAGACCTGCACTTGCTGACTTACTAAAGACATTCAATGCAGGCCCCACCTTCATTTTGTCAAAATGACTGAGCTGAAGGGTTTTTTGTGAAAGATTTGGAGCAATTTTCAAAGGCATTTGTTCCTGAAAATCTACCAAATCTTTCAAAGGACCCGGTGAAACCTCATTGTGTGGCAGACTCTCTTTTTGTACAATCTCTGGTGGAATTGTGAAGGTCTGACCACTAACCAGGGCATGCTTCAAATTCTTCACCAGATGAGGGACATCTGGCATGAAGTACAGCGTTTTGTCTGGTCTTACTGGGTGTTGGACAAATGTTTTCTTGTGGCCCACTCCAAAGGTCCGCCACATCGCTCTGTTAGCACTGCCCATGTCAGTCATGGTGTTTACCACAACAAGACCTATGGAAGCTGCTCTCTCAATGATGTCTAGTATGAATGGCTTGTAGTTAACTCCATTAGTGGAATTGTCACTAAAATGGTAAGCCACAACTTGCTTCCATCTTGTTGTACTTCCTGCCAACATAAAAACACATGCATGTGTTGCAGCTCCTGTGTGACCAGGTAGCGTCACATCCCCAAACAGCTTCCCTGTTCCTAGGTGCAGCTCCACACTAGGGGTGATTGCCATTTCATCTAGAGTTAGTATACATTCTCTTTCCATCTCTGTTAAACTGTCAACCTTTAGTTGGAGCATGTTGAAAACTTCTCCTAGCACACCTGGTTCCAGCTTAATGGGTTGCAATCTTCTTTGCTGGGTAACTGATGTCAGGGAGAGGGAGACTCATGTCCTGAAGAAGCCTGTAGCCTGTTGAGCCCACAGAAAAGCGAAGTTGTATGGCTTTTTTTAATGTGTTTTTGCTCCATCTAATGCCTCTCTTACTCTTCATGCCGATAGCTTTCATTTGATCTTTTGTGAAAAAGCTGCCAAATTTCTTTTCCATTGTTAAATTTTTCTTTTGTAGGACTGCATTAATTTTCTTCTGTCTGTGAAGTTCTCCTTCTATTGTTCTTATGTGAATTTTTTGGTTTTCTAATTCCTCCCTCAGCTTTTTCACCTCAGTTTCCTGATTGTATTCCCTGTTGATGCATACTCCTTGCCCTGTTGACCCTGGCTCATCAGTTCCTGGCATGTCCTTGTCCTCTGAGGCTACAATTTCATCTTTTTCGCCTTCACTTTCCCACATCTCACTTGCCTCATTTCTGTTTCTTCCTTCCTTCATCTCTGAAATTATAATGGCACTGTTAGCATGAAGATTAGTTAAAAAATTTGAAACGTATTATTTAACACGGTTCGTACCAAAATTTACTTTAGAACTATATGTGTGACCACTAGTCAGTGGATCAACATGCAGTGGAAGTTTTGCTGGACTTTTCATTGCAGGATCCTTCCTCCTCTTTGGTTCTGGGCGATGAAGAAAAAGGGTTTGAACGGCATCAGCCCTCAGTCTCACTTGGCCTGACTGTGCCCTCATAAACTGTCCTTTTTCAAAGTGTGCCTGTAAAGTGATTTATTTATTTATTTTCTTGCACATTTCATTAGGCCCTTGTGCATTTTCCAGTGCAGTGTGCAGATTGAACTTACAGCACATAGTTTCCTGTTGTTGTGACCTCTGGTGATGGTGAGGTTGCTTCTACTGACTTGAACCAACCACTTTTTCCTTCTTTCAGGATCTTTTGGGAAGCCATACATACGGATTCCTTTCTCTGACCGATTGGTGCATCCAAATGCAGCACACCCAACCATGGTAACCTGCTGAACCTACAGAGGAACACATTTACTTTTTTTGCCTTCTAGCTATGATATTGATTGATTCTGAGTCCTCTAAACTGTTTCTGTATTGTTTTCAGGGAGGTCAGCAGATGTAGTCACTGACTTCAAAGGGAGCAGCTGCCAAGGAGGATGAACCGTCATTTGGACTTGGGCACATTCTACCTTGTCTAGATTTGATCAGATACAATTTATTGGTGCAGGTGTAATTAATAAACTTTATAAATGGTAGTGCAAGTACTTCTTTATTAAAGCTAGTTTTGCATTTTACATATCTTACAATAAATTGTTTGGTCATTTATTTTTGCACAATTCACAGTTGTCATCTAATACGATTTTAACTACATTTTCAATTAAATGAACATTTTATTCAATGAATTACAATTTTAGAACATTTGTCGGACTCCAGGCACAATCAACTGTTATAGATACAAGTACTCAGTTGACATGGCAGCAAAAAAAAGAATAATTATGTCTTCTACAAAAAGTAAGAATTCATCCCAGGTCTTCAGTCATATTTTCATACAGCTACATATTTTCCTCATTCATTTAAACATTTATTTTTAAATTAAATAATTTAAGAATTACATTTGCTCATTTTCCATCTGTAATATTTGGATTATTTTTTTTTAAATACATAGGCAATAGATCTTTCCACATAGTATAGGATGTAGATCTGAAGGTGAGTTTGATCAGAGCTCTTAACTGCTGGCACAGAATACAGTTATAACATTCCCATGCTAGCATGTGCTAGCATGCGGAGGAGATCAGAAAGACCATTTATATTAGATATTGTTACTTCTGTTAGGATTTTCAAATTATGATTTAGTAACCAGTAATCAGTTAATTATTTTTAAATAATTACCGAAAGTCGCAGGAAAGAGTGAAAAAAGTCGCTTTTTGCGTTATGTTGCGCCTGAAGCCGTTCAAACTGACTGACACTGCTGAGATGTTTGGAACTATTGAGAGCTACATGAACCACGTGACCGCCTATCGGCGAGTTCAAAGAGTGTCGTAACTCTCTCTTTCTATGGCGCTGATTCTGCATCACCTTGTAAGTGGCCACGCCCATTTACGCCTAACTAGATTTTTTTGACAAAGGCAAAATCTATTTTCGACAACTCATATACAGAACTGTGCTACCTATGTAAAAAAAAAAAAAAAATCCTTAGATTTAACAGTAACTGGCGCTGTTATCATGTAAAATGCATTCCGGTGATTTTTCCTCTTTGAGAGAAGTTAAATTTCAGCTCTGTGAAACGACCTTGACAAAGAGATGCAGCTGCCTGAAAACAAAGATTAAACGTCTGCAAACAGCAGAAGCCTGTCTCTACTGAAAGGTCTGAAAAAAAAAAAAATTGTAACTCTACCCTGCATGTGTCAAACTCAAGGTCCGCGGGCCACAACCGGACCCCAGAAGTTTAGTGATTCTCTAGAAGTAGAGCCTTTTAATATGGTGATTGTGTGCTTGAATGTTATTTTGTCAATCAATAAGCAGTTTTGTCTACATTCTGCCACAATCTGCCTTTTGAACATGTTTTGAATCTTGCTCTTTATGTATAAAAAAAAAAAAAGAAAAGAAAATTTGGCTAAAGTCTGCAGACACAAAATGAACCTGGATTGAAGCTCTAACTATGTTTATTTAATCTGAGATCCTCTCCAAATGCAACAATATATGTCAGTCTACATGAGATACTAACAACTTCACCTACTGGTATAATACAAAGATGTGACTGAATATGTGAAACAAACAATGATGAAAGTTTTTCAACAGGTGATGCTCATCCAGAAGGAAGACAGTGTTCCTAGGAAATGCAGCTCATTCATTAACAATCAATTTTTCTCCTATAGGTGGACGTTTTGCTGACTAATCATAGGCTGGATCTATGAAACATTATGTGCACAGAACAAATGACCAAGGTTCTGACTGACTTATGAACCTCACTGACCTGACAATGATAACATGACACCCAACAGATAACACCTTTAATTGAAGCGTTCAAAACAGACCTAGTGGAAACAAAAGGGGTTATGAGGAAACAATGTGCATTTTAAGAATAATAGAAGTCAAATTATGTTCACATTTTTGCAAATAAAATGACTCTGACAGAGAAATAAGTAAGTAGTGTGTGAATGTGTGTGAATGGGAATGACTGATTTCATTGTAATGCATCTTTGAGGGACCTTAAAAGCGCTAATAAAGGTCTGATGTTCTGATGATCTTTGCCAAATTTATATCTTAATAAGGTTTCCAGAATCTTTTTCAAAAAATCATATAAAGATGGCAAAGGTTCTACCTGTATTTAAAATACTGATAACCATAGGAAAGCTCATAGATCCGTCTTCAATTTTTCATAATTCTTTTACAAACAGGGTATTTAAACTTTCATGTGGCCAAATGTCTGTGTTTGACTTTCTGTTTTTGTGAAATAAATGTCTGTTTCATGTTATGTAAAAATTAGAGTCCTCAACATTACCATAATAATATTAGGTCAGTTCTCTATGGTAAAACAAAAAGATTTTAACAGACGTTTAGACTTTTTCCAGTCAGGTTCAAAATGATTGAATTAGACTCAAACTTAACATAAGATGAAATGAACCTTAACAGAATTACTGGACTGGACTGAAATAGAGAAAACTTGAGTTAATTGAAACAAACTTTAGTTACTTGAACTAAATACAAAGCTGACTGAAACTGTATGTTGTATCTATAAAACTGGGTAAGACAAACTAAGATTATAAGATATAATATGCCCTTCATTTTTTGTGTTCATCAGTGAGTGAGTTTTTATTTTTTATTTTTAATAAGAACTAAACCAAGCATTATTTAAAATAATAGCAACTACCAAAAATAGTGATCTCATTTTTAAATGTAATAAGGAAAGTTTTATAAAAATAAGTATTATTCTTTTATTTTTATGATTTCAAGTATTATTCTTTTATTTTTATGATTTCAAGTATTATTCTTTTATTTTTATGATTTCAAGTATTAATCAACATTTAACTTTTAATGGTTGCCGAGGGCAGCGACCATTATGAGTATTTCCCACAAAATATAATCTGTTTACCGTCCGTGGGTTTCTGCTCATACAGAGTATTTTTCTTATTCGTTTTTATATTAAATGTTTTTACTTGGGATAAAAGGAGGGACTGTTGGATGGGTGCAAAAACTTGTTATCACTCATGTAAAAACTTTGTGTTGCAAGGCACCTGCACTATGCCTTCCTCCCTGTGTGTGTGAGATCATTGTTATCTCTGTGTGAACCAGCCTCCTTTCTGTTTCACACACATACACCCTGTCTGAACTGTCTGTTGAACTGTGCATATAAATAAAGAGATAGGGTGTCAAAACTTTGTCGTTTCACTGCAAAGTGGGCTACCCTTGCTGCAAGTAACTCTGACTGTATCGTTCTTACCTCTGAGTTGACTAAATTAATACCTAACAGTGACACAGTTATGTCAGAATTGATTTCTTTGGTTCTATGTAATGTGATCCTGGTTGCTAGAACATAATTTTTTCCAAACATTTTGCTGGATTGCTGCATGGGTTGGACCCTGCGCCAGAAGAGGGGAATGTCAGAATAAAATAGCACTTGGGTTACAAAAGTTTTAGCACTTATGAGAAAAATTGTAGCTCATATCTCCAGTAAGGACTAAGTGTCAATGTGAGACCCACTTTCTGCTTTGTTGTATATAACTGGTGCCCAGCTCCCCAAGTCTACATTCTGAGAACCTGTCTGAATGTTTGGTGTTGATTCTTTTGAGAAATTATACATCTTCACATATTAGACCATTATGAAATTTCTCTTTGTGGATTCTGAAACTATGGAAATAATGACCTGTAATCAGGCCTTCCACAAACATCATATGTCACATTTGTAATATTCAGAATATTTAGCTGTGTAACAGGTAAAGTCAGAAAAATAATTATTTTTTGCTTTCCTATTATTTGTTGAAGTTCCATGTATTTAAGCACCTAGGGTAATAATGAACCATTGCATTTATATAGCAAAATCCAGAAAGATAGACATACGTAGGTTTCATTTTGTTGGTGTAGTAAAGACACAAAGTGATTGTTGTCGGTTTTCTTGCGCCGTTGAAGGCCATAGAATGGTCATGGTTTCTCTGTGTGTGCAGCGATGAGGGAGATGTTTTTGTTTTTTGGGGTTTTACCTACGAACACACGTACCCTGTCTATTGGTCTCACTTATATGACAATGAGAGAAAGAGCAAGAGCAAACCTTAGTCCTTTTTAAGTACTGTTTTGCAGGCCTCCTAATTTAGGCATGGTGATATTGCCAAGATCACTGCCCTCCACATCTTTGTTTTACTTTCAAAACGTCTCCACTGTGCTTTCTCAAGTGTCATAGATGGTGAAGGCTGTTTTACCTGAGAGAACTACTTCCTCCCTTCACTCCTTTGTTCCAGGTGGCTGGGTTCTGGTAAGAGAGTTCAAAAGAAAACACTGGAAGTCCAGACGCTGACGAGGTCCATATCAGATCCTACTGATCACCCACACCTACCATCAAGGTAGCAGAACGTGTTACCTGGATACACGCGTCACATTGCAAAAAGGTTCCAGCTTCTCCAGATTGCCTTGGCTCCCAGGGCACAAGGCATCTTTCAACTGGATCATTTACTGGCTAACGTTGTGAGGAGAGCGGGCCGCCACAAGCCAAATAACTTTAAACTGATCACCAGCGGGTGGTTGAAGAGGTTGTGGAAGAACACTGTTTTTACAAAGGCATAATCATCCTTTTTTGCAGAGCAACGTTTGTTCCAGAACATACTGAAAACCCCACCACCTTGCCTGAAAACTGGAATCATAAGGTAATTTGCCTCACCATGCACACACCATGGTGAGAAACACACAGGAACATACAGGGGTTGTACAATGAAACTGAAACACCTGGTTTTAGACCACAATAATTTATTAGTATGGTGTAGGGCCTCCTTTTGCAGCCAATACAGCGTCAATTCATCTTGGGAATGACATATACAAGTCCTGCACAGTGGTCAGAGGGATTTTAAGCCATTCTTCTTGCAGGATAGTGGCCAGATCACTACTTGATACTGGTGGAGGAAAACGTCTCCTGACTCGCTCCTTCAAAAGACCCCAAAGTGGCTCAATAATATTTAGATGTGGTGAGTGTGCAGGCCATGGGATTTGTTCAACTTCACTTTCATGTTCATCATACCCATCTTTAACCAGTTTTGCTGTGTGTATTGGTGCATTGTCATCCTGATACACGGCACCGCCTTCAAGATACAATGTTTGAACCATTGGATGCACATGGTCCTCAAGAATGGTTCGGTAGTCCTTGGCAATGACGCGCCCAGCAAGCACAGGTATTGGGCCAAGGGAATGCCATGATATGGCAGCCCAAACCATCACTGATCCACCCCCATGCTTCACTCTGGGCATGCAACAGTCTGGGTGGTACGCTTCTTAGGGGCTTTTCCACACCGTAACTCTCCCGGATGTGGGGAAAACAGTAAAGGTGGACTCATCAGAGAACAATACATGTTTCACATTGTCCACAGCCCAAGATTTGTGCTCCTGGCACCATTGAAACCGTCGTTTGGCATTGGCATGAGTGACTAAAGGTTTGGCTATAGCAGCCCGGCTGTGTATATTGACCCTGTGGAGCTCCCGATGGATAGTTCTGGTGGAAACAGGAGAGTTGAGGTGCACATTTAATTCTGCCATGATTTGGGCAGCCGTGGTTTTATGTTTTTTGGATACAATCCGGGTTAGCACCCGAACATCCCTTTCAGACAGCTTCCTCTTGCGTCCACAGTTAATCCTGTTGGATGTGGTTCGTCCTTCTTGGTGGTATGCTGACATTACCCTGGATACCGTGGCTCTTAATACATCACATAGAATTGCTGTCTTGGTCACAGATGCACCAGCAAGACGTGCACCAACAATTTGTCCTCTTTCGAACTCTGGTATGTCACCCATAATGTTGTGTGCATTTCAATATTTTGAGCAAAACTGTGCTCTTACCCTGCTAATTGAACCTTCGCACTCCGCTCTTACTGGTGCTATGTGCAATCAATGAAGACTGGCTACCAGGCTGGTCCAATTTAGCCATGAAACCTCCCACACTAAAATGACAGGTGTTTCAGTTTCATTGTCCAACCCCTGTACATGGAAGACCGCTACCACAATTGCACATAACCTTTCTCCAAAATGACTGGTGACATCTGCAGCAGAGAGAATGGGAAATATGCTCCCCAATCCTTATTCTTCTTAATTATTTTTTTGTTTCATTTGGTGGCTGCTAGTCACTCCCTTGCCTCAACAACGAGGTCTGCGACGGGACCCAAGGAGTGTGTTCATCCCAGCAATGAAAATTACAGTTCAAGAAAATACAACTGTTTCTGCTAGATTTGATTATGTGAAGTGTGGTAGTTTATCAAGATGAATGTTTATATTGTTATATATAAAAAATTGTAATGTGTTCTTATGTTCATAACAGTGTGGAATTAGTCTGTACCTGAAGTGCTTAGAAAGTTAACTGTGCAGAACAACATGTATTATTTGTGAACTTGAAAAAACAGGCACTAAAGGGTGTGAGTGCATGTTTCAGTTTTATCAATAGAAGATGCCTCAGAACTGACCTTCAGCAAAAGAATGTGTGAGAAACTGACTTCAGCAAAAGAATGTGTGAGAAACTGACCATCAGTAAACAACAAATGTAAAATGCATACTACCTGTAGTATGTGTGTGTTCAATAAAAGAACGGTGCAGGGGAGAAAAAAAGTAGAAGTGTTCCCACCTCTCCCCGGCTGGGTGAATCAGCTTCAACCTCTAGTCCGTGTTTTGTTTTCTTAGACATTTAAGTTTAGTTTTTCTCACGTAGAATTAAGATGCTTTGACCAAATAAATGAACACGCAGGAGTTTAGAAGGACAACTCCAACAATATCTATCAAGAGAAAACAATTCTCTACCTTATCAGATGCTGTCGCTTATGGGCTCCCACTTTGACAGTGACACTGACTCTCATAATGATGATGATTTTACCACTGTTTAATCTTCATTTTGTCCAAACATGATCTCTTTCTTGTTTCACGAATGGTATTTTCATCATTTATGCATTTAATGTGTCTTGATTCTAATCTAGCCAAGGGGGCCAGCAGGACCACATCATCTGCAAAAAGAAGAGACGAAATCCACTGGTCCCCAAACCAGACCCCTTCCGCCCCTTGGCCGCACCTAGAAATCCTGGGCAGCCCTGCCGGAGTCCAACATGCACTGGGAACAGGTCCGACTTAGTGCTAGCAATGCGGACCAAACTCCTGCTCCTCATGTCCAGCGCTGTGAGTGCCTTGTTGCTTAAAAGCGCTATATAAATAAACTTGACTTGACTTGTACAGAGACCAGATGGCCCTTTATAAAGGGCCCCCGACTCTGTACTCCTCGAGCACCCCCCACAGGGCACCATGAGGGACACAGTCGAATGCCTTCTCCAGGTCCACAAAACACATGTGGACCATTTGGGCAAACTCCCCTGAACCCACGAGTACAGTGCAGAGGGTGTGGAGCTGGCCAACTGTCCCACAGCAGGGACGAAAACCAAACTGCTTCTTCTGAAGCCGATGTTCAAATATCTGCCGGACTCTCCTCTCCAATACCCTGGCATACACCTAAACAGGGAGGCTGAGGAGTGTGATCTCCCTTTAGTTGGAACACACCCTCTGGTCACCCTTCTTTTGAAGGGAGACCACCACAAGTCCTGAGGCACTGTCCCCGACCGCCACGCAATGTTGAAGTAACACTGTAAACAGTGTTGGCCAATCAGTGCTTCTTCCTCCTGAGGCTCCGGACTGTTTGCCAGACTCGCTTCGAGACCAATTGGTAGTCCTTCTCCACGGCCTCACTGAACTCCTCCCTGGCCCGAGTTTTTGCCTCTGCCACAGCCCGGGCCACGGCACGCTTGGCCTCACGGCACCCTTCAGCCGCCTCAGGAGTCCCACAAGCCAACCACAGCCAATAGGAGTCCTCCTTTCACTTGACAGCATCCCTTATTCCTGATGTCCACCTGTTTAGGGATTGCACCGCAGACCTAACAGCCACATCTATGGGCAGCAGCATCGTCAATAGATGCGGAGAACATGGTCAGCTCTGACTCTATGTCTCCAACTTACCCCGGAATCTGGTCAAAGCTCTCCCGGAGGTGGGAGTTGAATATATCCCTGGCAGAGAGCTCCACCAGACGTTCCCAGCAGACCCTCACTATACGCTTGGGCTTGCCAAGTCTGTCCAGCTTTCTCCTCTTCCAGCAAATCCAACTCACCATCAGGTGGTGATCAGTGAACAACTAAGCCCCTCTCTTCACCCGAGTGTCCAAAACATGCAGTCTGAAGACACGACAACAAAATCAATTATCGACCTCCTGCCTAGGGTGTCCTTGTGCCAAGTGCACTGATGAATACTCTTATGGTTGAACACAGTGTTCATTATGGACAATCTCTGGCTAGCACAGAAGTCCAATAATGAAACACCACTTGGATTTATATCGGGGAGGCCATTCTTCCCTATCACGCCTCTCCAGGTGTCACTGTCGTTTCCCACGAAGGCTTTGAAGTCCCCATCAGAATAACGGAGTCCCCGGGAGGGGTACTATGCAGCACCCCCAACAGGGACGCCATGACGGTAAGACAGCTTCAAATTACCTCAATTTCAGTTAGAACAAGACTGAAGTAATTATGTTTGGACAAAGTGGTAATTGCAGTGCTTTTCATTCGGATCTTAATAGCCTGAATGTAGGTAAGAAACAGGGTAAGGAACCACAAAAGACAGAACTGAGTCTGCTGGTCTAATTACCACTCAGGTGAGTTAACAATCTGACGCCTCCTTCAAGGTTCTGCTGCTTAAGAAGCTCCTGTTGATTAGCCCTGATGATCTTCAGCTGTGGCTGTTACACCCTGCAGGAGGAGGTGGGAGAGAAACCACACACAAACACAACACAAACCTGCGCTTAGCTCTGTGGCATGACAACAGCTCTTTTTCTGACACAAACAGACAAGCTCTTGGGTATCTGTCAGACCTCCTGCAGCCTTATGCACCCTCTAGATATCTTCGATCTTATGATCACTTGCTTTTAGCTGTACCTGTCATAGTTGCTGGGTTTGGTGGCAGGACCAGAATGCAGAACACGACGAGAAGGTAGCATGGTGAGTGATGAAGTTTTAATGTTGAAGTAGACAGACTTACAGGCATGTATGCAGTATACAAAATACTGGCAGGTGGTCCAAAGCATATTTTCAGGAGGCAAACAAAAACTAAAACACAAGGAGGAACTCGAGAAGTCAACCAGGGTAGCGAGGAAAGATAACATGAGGAACCAGCAAGGAACAATGAAAACTAGAAAGCTTATAAGCTGAGGGAAGTGTAGTATGGACCAATGAGACAGAGAGGCAGGTAATCAGAGGAAACATGAAACAGGTGTGGACCAGGCTCCAGAGAACTGAGGGAATATGAATGGTTGCTATGGTGACAGGACTAGGAGACAAAGGGACACTGGAGAAACTAAACTATGAAATAAACCAAAGGGAAAACGGGATCAAAAGATAAACAACACTAACTCACAAAGAGGAGCAGGGAGGCCGAGGAACAGGTGAACTGACTACAAAACTAAACTATGGGAAAGGTACTAAATAACAAACTCAGAGAAACATCTAAGAAATTATAACAACCTGAGATATAAGAACCTGGCAAATAAGAATTAACAAAAGAAACCATAAAGGAAACCCTAAATGAAAAAGTAAACAAACTAAAACAAACACTGATTGAAACTAACCGGGAGATAAGCAGAGAAAGCAAAGACTAGAATAAATGCAAACCAAAATGTAAACAATGAGTGGAACTAAGTATACAAGAACTGAAAGCTAACCTATCAGAAGGAACTGAAACAATAGACTAACACGAGGAACTAAACTAGGGATAAAGTTGGAAAGAACTACAAAAATAAAGGGAAACGAACACTGAGAAAATAACAACTGAAGGGTAACTAATGACAAGAGGACAAGAGGAGGAATAGGGAAAAGAAACTAATAAACTAGAAGAATGCAGCAAGAAACAAATAACCTAACCATAAACAAACACAGAAACACTAAACGGGAACCTAAACTAGAAAACCCAAAGAAGCAAGAAAACTGTAATAATAATAATATTAATAATAATAAAAATAATAATAAGAGGAGAAAACCATTCTAAGTAATAAATAAATGAGAAAGCAACCACCAAGGGAACTATGGGCAAGGGGAGAAAGGACTACTAAAACTAGGAGGCAGGAGAGAGAACAAAACTAACATCAGGGTAACAGAAGGAATAAACAAACATAACTACTAAACCCAAAGAAATAGAAACACCTAACTGAAGAGTAAATAAACACAAAACCAAAATGTTGGATGGGTGCAAAAACGTGTTATCACTCATGTAAAAACTTTGTGTTGCAAGGCACCTGCACTATGTCTTCCTCCCTGTGTGTGTGAATTATTGTAATCTCTGTGTGAACCAGCCTCCTTTCTGTCTCACACACATACACCCTGTCTGAACTGTCTGTTGAATTGTGTATATAAATAAAGAGATAGGGTGTCAAAACTTTGTAGTTGCACAAGTAAAACTGACTGTGTATCGTTCTTACCTCTGAGTTGACTAAATAATACCTAACATTAATTGGTCCTTCGTAGCCGGTGTAATTCAATAACCTTATTTCTCTTTGCTTTAACAGTGACTCTGGGATCCGTGGGGGAAGCCTGACGTCGAGCGAAGCACCGCTGCACAGCCTCCATTAGCCAGAGAGTCACCAAGAAGTCAACTCCGAGGTGAGACAGTTTTAAAATACAGTTCATAGGAAAAGTACTTAACAGTCGTTGGTAGTGCGTCGCCGGTAAGGACGCTGCATTGGGATGGTTTTATTCCACCGTGAAAGGAATAGTGACAAATTTGGTACAATCCCGCCATGAAGTGGATTAAAGAAAACGACTGAGGAATATTCCCCTGCGAGAGAATAGAGTAAGCGCTATATAAATAAAAGAAGAAAAGTACTTAAAAGTCGTTGGTAGTGCGTCGCCGGTAAGGACGCTGCATTGGGATGGTTTCATTCCACCGTGAAAGGAATAGTGACAAATTAAGGTAGGGCCCCGCCAAGAAGGGGGCCAAATAAAATGACTAAGGGTTATTCCCCTGCGAGGGAATAGAATAAGTGCTATAAAAGTAAAAAGAACGGAGTAAATTGACCTCATAAAATAACACCAAGTTAACTTAGAAAAATTACAAGGTACCTGAAACTAACTGTGTGACTGTGTTGTGTGTGTATGGAGGACTAAGCATTTTAATAGAATCAGCAGGATTCTGCTAGTCCTGTGTTTTCTTTTGCCCAGATTAAAACTACCTACTGGTGACTTTGGAGATTCAGGTCGGATTTCATTCCAGAAAATTAACACCGCTGTGAATTAGTCGCAGTAGAAGGCCGTGTTAATGTCCTCTCCTTAAAGTCTCATGCCAGTGACCTTTTATCTGGGACATTTATACTACAATTAAACTAACATAAAACATAATGGGGAAGAAACAAAGTAAACTAATTGACTTAGAAGGGGATGTAAAGTTTATGGAGAACTATGTAAAAGGAGCAGGTATGATCTGTCATAGATGGAATAAAAAATAAAAAACATGGGTTTTTGGGCAAATTAGATACAAAGGATGTCTTAAAATTACAAGGGGATCTAAAATTAGAAATAATGAAAACTAAAAAGAGAAAAATAACAAAGAACAATGGGGAAGGGGCAGAGAAAAAGCTCTGATATAACAGAAATATGTACACGATGGCATAAAAATACGGATTTTCAGGTAACTTAATTATCACTGAAATCCTAAAACTACACGGGGATCTTAAACTGGAGATTATGCATTCAAAAGATTCAAGAGACAATAAAAAACCTTGCCAGATTATAATTTCAAAAGGGACTTTTCAGTCCCTGAGTGCACACAGTTGATAAACAGATTAAAACAAAAAGATGAATTTAAAAAAAAAACAATAAGAGCAGCTTTTAACTGACATAGCCATAATACTGAGGCCTTAAGAAAAGCACAGAAAAAAACTTTCAGTTTAACTGACTGGATCTATGAAACATTATGTGCACAGACCAAATGACCAAGGTTCTGACTGACTTATGAACCTCACTGACCTGACAATGATAACATGACACCCAACAGATAACACCTTTAAGGTGGACCCACTAAGACCACCTTATTGATTCTTGGTGAATAAAAAAAAAAGAATTGAAGCGTTCAAAACAGACCTAGTGGAAACAAAAGGGGTTATGAGGAAACAATGTGCATTTTAAGAATAATAGAAGTCAAATTATGTTCAAATATTTGCAAAGAAAATGACTCTGACAGAGAAATAAGTAAGTAGTGTGTGAATGTGTGTGAATAGGAATGACTGATTTCATTGTAATGCATCTTTGAGGGACTTTAAAAGCACTAATAAAGGTCTGATGTTCTGATGATCTTTGCCAAATTTATATCTTAATAAGGTTTCCAGAATCTTTTTCAAAAAATCATATAAAGATGGCAAAGGTTCTACCTGTATTGAAAACACTGATAACCATAAGAAAGTTCATAGACCCGTCTTCAATTTTTCACAATTCTCTTACAAACAGGGTATTTAAACTTTCATGTGGCCATATGTCTGTATTTGACTTTCTGTTTTTGTGAAATAAATGTCTGTTTCATGTTATGTAAAAATTAGAGTCCTCAACATTACCATAATAATATTAGGTCAGTTCTCTATGGTAAAACAAAAAGATTTTAACAGATGTTTAGACTTTTTCCAGTCAGGTTCAAAATGATCGAATTAGACTCAAACTTAACATAAGATGAAATGAACCTTAACAGAATTACTGGACTGGACTGAAATAGAGAAAACTTGAGTTAATTGAAACAAACTTTAGTTACTTGAACTAAATACAAAGCTGACTGAAACTGTATGTTGTATCTATAAAACTGGGTAAAACAAACTAAGATTATAAGATATAATATGCCCTTCATTTTTTGTGTTCATCAGTGAGTGAGTTTTTATTTTTTATTTTTAATAAGAACTAAACCAAGCATTATTTATAATAATAGCAACTACCAGAAATAGTGATCTCATTTTTAAATGTAATAAGGACTTACTTTATAAAATATGATAAAAAAGAATAATAAGAATTTGGAAAAATAGAGGCTTTAAACCTCTGCAGGAACAGCACTGACACTGTCAAAAGTAGGTACATCACCATGCTAAGATTTGGCAAAATAGAGGTTTTAAAACATCATCAGGGGCAGAACTAACTCATTTTAACCTATTAAAGAGAAAATGTCAGATCTGCTATTTATAGACACAGATGTGCTGAAAGACGCCTAACAGTCAGCACCCAAGACAGAAATAAAGGCCTGGCTAAAGAGAGGAGCACAGAAAAAAGATGACATCTATCAGATAGAAGATAAACCAATCCTCCAAAAAATGTATACAACACAGCGGCTACAGTGACACATTGGGAAGACCCACGTGTCAAGGGGGAATATGTCACATCTGGTAAAGCATTAATGCTACACTATACATTTTTCTGACTATGCAAATAATTTTTGCAGATCATGCATAATTTGTTGCAAACACGGGGGAAGAAATATTGCCTAGTTGTAATAGATGAACCTAGTGACACATTGTTTCCCCACATATGGTATCCCACAGATTATAAGGTCAGATAATGGAACTCATTTAGTAAATAAATTAATAGAACTAAGTTCTAATGCATTAGGGTTTCAGTTAAAGATTAAGGAAAACAATGGAAGAAACAGGGAGGCCATGGCCCGAATGCTTAACCCTGGTTAAATTATGGATGAGAATAACTCCACATCAAACTGGTCTTACTCCATTTGCCACCTACTGTACATCATTGTATAACTCCACCCACTATATTCTGAGCCTGAGATCACGTGACACCAAGTTGCTGATATAAATTTGTATTCTCAAAGAAATAGTACATGGCAGACCGTTTTCTATGCCCTCTGACATGAATGAAATAGAGAAAGCACAACAGGAAACTTCATTAGCTGAGTGGATGAATAAAATGTTGCAGACAAAAGAAAAACAAATGTCCAGTGGTTTGCCGATAATCTCTGCTCCTATCCCACAGAATGACCTGAGGCCTGGAGACCTGGTCCTGATTAAGACACTCCACCGGAAGGATTGGAGCACTCCTCGGTGGAAAGGGCCGTTTCAAGTACTCCTGACAACGCCCACAGCTCTGAAAATAGCAGAGAGGCCTTCCTGGATCCATAAAAGCCACTGTAAGCCCGTTTTGCCGTTACAGGAGCCAGATCAACCGACGGGGTAAGCAGAAGGAAGTCCGGGTTCAAAGGAGTTGGAGGACCCGTATGGCCCAGCGTCTCAAACCGGTGAAGAAAACAGCTGATCTGCGCCCAATTATAAAATGGCTCTCTGTAACATGTGGACAGGACTGATAAGCCTGAGCTTAATTCTGGTAGCAGGACTCTTTCTTTATCTAAAGCAGGATCCACAGGAGGTGATACCGAACCAGAAGAGATGGACATCAGACGGGACCCATCTCAGACCACTGACGGAAGGACATGACACACACCCATTTCTGCAAAATTACTGGTACCGTTATGTGTATGACACAGCTAAAACTCAAAATAAAACTGATTGTTATGTGTGTTCCATAATGCCCGTGCATTCCCAAGGCCCCACCATATATGTCAAAGCTATGAACCTCACCGAGACAAGTTGCGCCATATCAATGGACCTGATAGGATATACAAATAAAAAGTGATTTCTTATGCCAGACCAATCTTTCAGTAACCAGAGATTAAATTACAGTTGTGACCCAGAAAACTGCACTTGCGACAGAAAACAATGGCAACCTCTCAACATTACAGGGAAATCAGAACCATTCAAAGCACATGTAACAGACCCCGGAAACCATCGACACTGCATAAGACAAAATATTACAGGGAATCATACTCATTTTGTAGGGAATACTACAGAATGTAACTACTTCTCCACTTACAGGAATAATCCCGGAAACGGCACATACTGGATAGAAGGGGTGGCATGGTTATGTGATAATAACGCTTATGTACTTCCACCCAGTTGGTATGGTGTATGTTCCCCAGTTTTCACATCAGATCACACTGTGGTACTTAGTAAGCAGACTATAGTTATACCACATAGGAGGTCCAAAAGGGAAATAGATGTTAAACCACATGACCCCATTTGGGGAACAAATGTAACCAGATGAATTTAAACTTTGGTCTAAAGATGATAAAACATTATTATCTCTCTTACCCTGGTTAGGTGTGGGCAAATTAATGCTGCGCGTGGAAACTTTAAGTTATCGATTTGGATTGTTTCTAAATAACTCCATAATAGTAGAAGAGGGTCAAAACACAGAAATGAGCGCTATGCGAGCCATGACAATTCAGAACCGCATGGCTTTGGATATTCTAACAGCAACAACGGGGGGCGTTTGTGTTCTATTGAGTAACACCTGTTGCACATATATCCCAGATAATATACACTCTGCAAACATAACGGGAGCATTAAACAACCTACGGAATCTGCAAAATGTCATGGCACATGACCACCCAGATCCTAACTCTTCTTGGTTAGATTGGATGCTCACAGGGGGATGGATAAATCTGTTTAAGGTTCTCTTAGTTGCAGTAATAGCATGCATGGGCCTTCTGTGTCTCCTGTCAATATGTATTATCCCATGTTGCAAATGCATGGTACAAAGAATAGTAACTCAGTCAGTCACGGTGGCATATGCAACACTGAACCAGGTAGAAATGCACGAAAATGAAGGGGACGATTATGATGACGTGTTGTAAATAAATCACATCAAAAGCCTGAGTGTACTCATACATTGTATTTCATAAAATGACCTTACAGCAGAAAATCGAAAGAAGTTGTTGCTTAAGTGAAATGAGAAAAAGTACAATGATGACATAAACTGGGCAGATTTTTTAATTCCTTTATTATGTTTCACTGTTTTCATTAAGTATTATTCTTTTATTTTTATGATTTCAAGTATTATTCTTTTATTTTTATGATTTCAAGTATGATTTATGATTTCAAGTATTATTCTTTTATTTTTATGATTTCAAGTATTATTCTTTTATTTTTATGATTTCAAGTATCATTCTTCTATTTTTATGATTTCAAGTATCATTCTTTTATTTTTATGATTTCAAGTATTAATCAACATTTAACTTTTAATGGTTGCCGAGGGCGGCGGGACCGTATGAGTATTTCCCACAAAATATAATCTGTTTACCGTCCGTGGGTCTCTGCTCATACAGAGTATTTTTCTTATTCGTTTTTATATTAAATGTTTTTACTTGTGATAAAAGGAGGGACTGTTGGATGGGTGCAAAAACTTGTTATCACTCATGTAAAAACTTTGTGTTGCAAGGCATCTGCACTATGCCTTCCTCCCTGTGTGTGTGAATTATTGTTGTCTCTGTGTGAACCAGCCTCCTTTCTGTCTCACACACATACACCCTGTCTGAACTGTCTGTTGAATTGTGTATATAAATAAAGAGATAGGGTGTCAAAACTTTGTAGTTGCACTGCAAAGTGGGCTACCCTTGTCACAAGTAAAACTGACTCTGTATCGTTCTTACCTCTGAGTTGACTAAATAATACCTAACACAAAACAAAGTCCACAATGGCAGATCCTGACAGTACCAAGGATCATAAACTTTAACTTGAACATAAGACCAAATAAAAATATCTAAAGGAGTACTTTTTTCATGAAAATGAATTCTTTTTTTTTTTTTTTTATTGCTGCATGTATACAGTTGTAACTAAAAGCACAAAGGATATAAAACTGTTCCAGATAGGCTAGTAGACGTAAATTGTCAGTGCAGTCTACACTCAGTATGAATATTGCTGTTGGTCTTGTTACAACAACACTCTGTCATTTATTATAACAGTTCTTGTATTGTAATAAACAGAAATTATGGTTATAATGTTTTATGGTATTCATGAACACCAGTAAAGGTGTAGTCTATGTAAAATATGGCCAAAAATAAAATATTTTTATAATAATGCAAATATTGTAATTGCACTAAAAAGTATTCATTACTCTGTATCAGTAAGTACTGAAATGTGCTTACCAGTACTTGTACTCAGTTTGAAAAAATTTGGTATCGGTGCATCCCTTTTAATAAATATAAACAAACATTTTGAATAATTTGTGAATGGCAAACTTTACTGTAAAATTAATGTTGATGCACAATGGGCCACAATTTCCCCCCCTTTCTTTGAACTTATCAGAAGTTGTTAGCATGCCAACATCTCTACAAGGAATAATTTCTGAAATCCATGGTGGATAAAGAAATCTCTTTAAATACTTTGTCTCAAACACTTTCTGACCTGACTGGTGTCTGTGCGAAGGAGAGGTAGACTTTTTTTAAGACTTCTTTTCTCACGTGTAGCACTTTAAAATAACTTGCTATTTCATTTATTCATTTCTGTTTTTATAATTACCTTGCTTACTGAAATGAATGCAACATACATCACTCTTGATGGCCATGTAGAGGTTGAAAAATACAGATATGTTTACTTTATTTTAATGTTTACAAGTTATATTTTGATCTTATCCAGCAATACTACAGTTGTTATTGTGATTGCGATTCACAAGAACCTCCATGAGCCTATGTATATTTTTATTGCTGCTTTGTTAATGAACTCCATGCTTTTCAGCACTGCGATCTACCCAAAGCTTTTGATAGACTTTTTATCTGAAAAACAGATTATAACTTATAATGTGTGTCTCCTCCAGAGTTGTCTATATTATTCTTTAAGTGGTTCTGAATTCTTGCTTTTGGCAGCCATGTCTTATGACAGATATGTGTCCATATGTAAACCTCTGCAATATCCAACTATTATGAGAAAAACTAAAGTGAGTATTTTCCTTGTCTTAGCTTGGCTTGTACCTGCTTGTCATGTTGTTATACTGATGATTATATTTGTTCATTTAAAACTCTGTAGCTTCACTTTGAAAGGCATTTTCTGCAACAATTCTCTGAATTATCTTCTCTGTGTGGCTTCAAGAGCAATAATGATATTTGGCTCAGTGGTCCTTTTCAATATTGGTATTCTTCCAATGCTTTTCGTACTATTCACTTACACAATGATACTTAGAATAGCCTATAGAAGTTGTGGGGAAGTCAGGAAAAAAGCTGCACAGACATGTGTACCTCACCTGCTGGTTTTAATCAACTATTCTTGTTTGCTTACTTATGATGTGATTATTGTTAAACTGGAATCTGATATTTCAAAGATTGTACGCGTTTTAATAAAACTGCAAATAATAATCTATAATCCTCTTTTCAATCCAATCATATATGGACTGAAAATGAAAGAAATTTCTAAACATCTAAGACAGTTGTTCTATCATGCTAGAGGAAAGTAACTTTTTTTAAGCTGATGTCATTTTTGGCTTTTGATGGAAAGGTTTTGTTTGTTCTGGTAGTATTTCATTTGGGAACGTAAAAAAAAAAATGTATAATGATAATTATGAGTGGCTCTCTCAAATAAAACATAATAATGAATACAAGGTGCAGGGGATTAAAATATTTCAAAATCCTGTACTTTTGAGCATGTTGGAGGGGTGGGGCCAGGCCTCAGTTTAGCTTCAAGTCATTATCAAAAGCTTTTTTCTGCATCAAAGTGTGTAGACGTGACCTAACCTAAAAAAAAATTAAACTGTTATAGCTCCTTCCATGAAGGGCACATAAACACAAAACCTTCTGGGACTGATCTACATTGGCCCCTGAACAATATTCAATGGTTGAATGGTGACATCATCACAGCCCTACCCCCCGAGAATAGGAAGTTCCATATTTGATACCCTTCACCTAATCAACATAAAACTGACCCCAGTGACATAACATGATGGTCTAAGTTGGTCTCTAGTACTGAAAGGTTTTGACTGGTAGGTTTGGCCGTGGTGGCGTGGCAAAGTCTGAACCCCACGCCACGGCCTTACGCTTGGCTTTAAATTACACAAGAACGGTCCAATTTACTCCAAACTGAATATGTTTGTTCTTTGTCAACTCACAAACAGCTCTATTCAATTACATTGGAATTTGGATCAACGACGCCCCCTAGGAAATCATCTTGATCTCCCTCATACATCATCAGATCCACACCAAATTTTGCATGCATCATGGAGGACGAATGTTGGCACGGTCAATTGCGGACATCACTTTAGCCCTGCCCACTGACCACCAAATGACAGGTTTCTTAGCTGATTAACTGTCCCACTTACAATAGGCAGTCATATGTTTCACTGTTGGATGGCCTCCTTAAACTCTCACTCATACAACCTTCAAGGTGTCTAATTACACAGTACAAGATGATGTTGAATTCTACTCTGAACGGTGACTGTTGGCTCCACAGTGTGGGGCTGGAAGATTGGTCAATTTTATGCCTCGCCGTTTGCATACAGTTGGGTGTAAAACACACATGATGGTCCAATTTACTCCACACTGAATATGGTTGATCTTTGTCAACCCCTAAACAGCTCTATGGGATCACATTGTAATTTGGATCAACAGCGACCCCTAGTAAATTTTAAATGCTTTATCTCCCTCATACATTGTCGTATCCACAACAAAATTTCTCTGCATCATCGTGGCCGAATGCTGAACATGTTGTCAGTTGATGACATCACTTTAGCCCTGCCAACTGACAACCAAATGACAGGTTTCTTAGCTGATTAACCTTTCTTGACAGTCTCCAAAACTTTCATACTTCCTCTGATAAGGCATAATTTTTTTAGATGACATTTCAAAGCATAACAGAAAGTCTTAATTAATATCTCGCCACCAAACAAGTCAGCGCAGCTTTCATCAAGAACGTCGTATTTTGGCCAAATTTCCAACGCCTCTCGCCAGAGCAGAAGTCGACCTGACCAAAAATAGTATGAAAGGTTGCTCACAGTACCACCTAGTGGTAACGTGCAGAATGGAGTGGTGGGCTCAACAGTGGCAAGAAGGCAGCAATGCCAGATCCTACACAGGTCGAGGGACATTAAGCTGTGAGGGCCGCTGCTTGCAGTCTCTCCTGCTCTGCTCCTGTTCATTACTCACCTCCCCCAGTTCTCTCTGCCTTTATTGGCCTCAGCTGTTCCCCATTTTTTAGCTGATTGGGTTAGGTGTATTGTATCACTTCTTGTTTCCTCTGTTGTACACTTTCAATTGTTAGGTGTGTCAGGCTTTCTATTTGATCTGAATTCTCTTTCATGCGACATTTCTGACTTATTCTAACACATTTGCATAAACACATATTTTCTGTTGCTGCACAAGATGTATGGGGAACCTCAGAATTTGAATCAGAAAACACTTTATTGCCAAGTAGTGTTTCAAACAGACAAGGAATTTGCTTTGGTTGAAAGGTGCTACACATAGACAAAAATACATCTGACGTACATAAATGTAGAAATATATACGTTAAAAAAAAAACGTTTTATATGAATGTTATGAGAATTGAGAAAAATAGTGCAACTTTTTATTAAAAACATACAATACAATACCCTAATATATAATAACCACAATATAAAATTAAATGTAATTGTATTTACATATGCAGAGATATTTTTATTATTTGCAACAGGAAAGTGTCAGTAGAGGACCAGGGCCTTGTTAATAAGGCCAGCTGCACATGGAAAGAAGCTGTTTTTGTGGTGAGAGGTTTTGGTCTTGATGGACCGCAGCCTCCTGCCAGACGGGAATGTCTCAAACAGTTTGTGTCCAGGGTGGGAGGGGTCATCTGTAATCTTTCCTGCTCGCCTCAGAGTCCTGGAGACATGCAGTTCCTGAAGACAAGGAAGACTGTAGCCAATCATCCTCTCTGCAGAGCGAATGATACGCTGCAGCCTGCCCTTGTCCCTGATGGTGGCAGCAGCAGCATACCAGATGGTGATGGAGGAGTAGAGGCTGGACTCAGTGATGGCACAGAAGAAGTGCACCATCATTGTCTATGGCAGGCTGAACTTCTTCAGCTGCCGCAGGAAGTACATTCTCTGCTTAGCCTTCTTGGTGAGGGAGGTGATGTTCAGCTCTCACTTTAAATCCTGTGTGATGATGGTGCCCAGGAAGGGAAAGGAGTCCACAGGATGATGGGGGGCTGTACTCTTTCTAAAGTCCTGATCATCTCCACTGTTTTCAGAGTGTTGAGCTCCAGATTGTTCTGGCTGCACCAGGATACCAGATGGTCAATCTTCCCCCTTGTAGGCAGACTCATCCCCCCAGAGATGAGTCGAATGAGGGTGGTGTCATCTGCAAACCTCAGGAGCTGAACAGACTGGTGACTGGAGGTACAGCTGTTGTGTACAGGGAGAAGAGCAGAGGGGAATGAACAGGGGAACCGGTGCTGGTGGTCCTGGCATCAGAGACATGTTTTCCTTACTTCATGTGCTGCTTCCTGTGTATCAGGAAGTGTGTGATCCAGCTACAAGTGGAATGGGGGATTTCCTCGGTTGCCCCGTATGCCAGTTTGCCTGGCTGTGAGTCACTTTACTAAATGGAGACCAAACACGTTTTAATCAAAAATGCACCAGAAACAGAAACCTGAGTCCAGTCCTTGTGAAAACAAGTCCAGGCTTAATTATGCAAGGATATTAAAAAAATACCGTCTCGTTTTGCATCTGGTTTCATTCCTGCCACTTAGTCTGGCGGTTCTTTTGCTTGATGTTGAGAGCATGGGAAATCTCCAACACGGACTTAAAATGCTGTGCAAATCTGTCAAGATCATATTTTCTCCTCTGAGATTCGCGTCGTGTATTCACGTAAGCTGCTTCTATTGGTGAAGCATGTTATCTTTCAAAATCAATCACATATATATAGAATATCGATGATGTATTACAGATATTTCCAGTTCCCCCCCCCACTGATAATTGGTGAACATTTTGTGGAAAACTTGTTCTGATCAGAAAAAACGGCATTCAGATGGACCTGCTCTTCATTGTAGGAATCTGGCCGAATTATTAATTCTCCAAAACTCTGAAAATCCAGGTTCCAGAACAGGAAGCAGAGTCCAGGTTTAACATTTCTCTCTGCAGCTTCTGTACTATTACCCACACATTACGCTATTTAAGAGAGTCTCTTGCGCTCTGTCATAATCGAGTATATTAAAAACTAATCTAAAAGGAGCAGACCATAAAAATAAACACAACTCCGACTGAAAAGAAAAAAAAATGTTAATGTGGGTTACTGAACATAAAACCTCTCTCTACAAAAACTTTGTTGGGTAATGACTTGATTTGAGATAATCAGATGCATTTATTTCATCTCTTAGAAACCTAGTTGTAGCAAGAGAGTTATGTTTGAATAAATCAGCCAAATCCTTCAAATTATTTAAATTTTCACATACTTCAAAATACTGGGTGAGGAGGAAGAGTTGCAACTATTTTTCGGTCTGATTTATTGATTAGTCCCAGTCCAATAAAGAGCTTCAATTATTTTAAATATTTAGCCCTTAGTTTTCCTCATCCAAATTGCAAAGCACTAAAACAACCCTTACTCTCATTTTTTAGATCTGTTCTGATTATCTGATTTAGTTTTAAATACCAAAAAGGTCTTATACTGATAAATTTTAACATTCAAGTTGACAAGGAAAGTGATAGCCTAAATATAGCTTTAATGCTATCTTACACTCAACTGGCTTTGCTCAAAACATCCACAAACCTACCCACTTTTGTCTTCATACTCTGGACCTTGTGCTTACATATGGCATAGAGTGTGACAAAATAATAATAATAATATTTCCTCATAAGCCTGTCCTGTCTGACCATTTTTAATAACCTTTGAGTTTAATTTAACTGAGTACTCTACACTAGAGGCTGACATTTTTTCGGGAGTCCCACGGGTCACGGGATTCCCACGGGAATCCCGCGGGAGGGGAGACAGCATCAGTAAAGATCACGTGATTGGGACGGTACAGGATAAAAAATGAACGGGAGCAGACGGTAGCGGGAGCTAACCAATAGGAGGAAAAATAAACTAGGATCAATTGTCCTTGGAAATGTAAAACTGAGACTTTGTTATAAACTTTAAGAAAAAAAAACTTGGATCGACCCCGCCATGTAGTTTTTTCCAAGAAACCTATACTATAATGTGAGTCAAACGAACTACACGACCCACAAGCCAACAGTGCTTCTGATCGGTGTTTTCCTCCTGCGTTCAGGATGGAGGGAGCAAACGCAGGTGGAGAACTGGACGTGGTAAAATTGGATTTGCAACGTAAAGTCAGAAGTAAGGACTTATCTATTAAACTCACAGAGCTGACAGGAAAGTTGCAAATATTACCGAACTTCAGGAGAGTTGAATGCGGCGGTGTTAACACGCAGTCTGCTGCTTGTAAAACGTGATTAGTCGTAATCAAGTTCACCAGTGATTAAGGGACACTTGTAAGACAAATTCTGGATTAAATCAGCCCTGCATCTCTTCATTCGTCAAACCAAAAGTACCAACATGTGTCAATTCTCATCTGACCAACAAAATTGCTGCATGTGCACTAAAGATTTAAGAGGTAAGGTACGGAAGCCCGGGAGGGGACATGGAGGATTTTTTTTTTGCGTCCCCATGCAATACTTTTGTGTCCGGCATTTTGGAACAGCAGCACAGATGACAAACTGCTCATAAAACAAACAGCACTGATATGTCATTGATATGGTTTATTTGTCATATGCAGGTTAACACGCAGTAAACAATGCGATGAAATGCTTAGGATAAGAAGAACCGTTCAAATCACGATAAAAACAAAAACACGGCGTACAAAAAAAAGTACACATCATGCAGCAGTAATAAGGAAATAAAGTGTCACAGATGTGGTTTCGTGCAGTTTTATTGTCCAGAGTTCAATAGTTTGTTTGACAGCTTGTGGATAAAAACTGTCTTTTAGTCGGATTGAAGATAATTTTATTTAAGGCCGATTTCAAAATAAAACTCAAAAAATCTCAATACGGGTGTAGTGTTTGTTTCATTTTTGCAGTTATCTGGTTTGGAAACTATCCCACAAAGTATTGCGAAATAACGCAAAGACTATTGCGTGGGGACACAAAAGAGAAAAAATTCCCCTTGTCCCATCGCGGACTCTGTAGAAAGGCTTCATCAAGGGAAGATATTAAATAAATATGTTGTGAAATAGAAAGAAATTGAATGTACCATTAAATGTACAATTTATTTAATACATCATTAAATATTAAGTGTACTACTAATTACGTCATGTTGTCTTTAAAATTATACTTAATTATTCAGTGGCACATTTAATTGCATAATAGTCCTTTTCATGATATAATGGTACATTTATTGTTTCTAATGATGTATTAAATAAATAAATGGTACCTTTAATTTAATGGCACATTTAATGTTAAATTTCTTTCATGTTACATTTACTTCACTTATGGGACATTCACAACATTCATTTATTTAATGATGATTTTATTGTATTAAATTTGTCCAGTTTGACCCTCCATTCTTGATGCATGTATAGGAGGTCATGTCAGAATTTGAATCAGGTGTTCTGGAGCAGACACACATCTAAAACTTGGAGGGAAGGGGTCCCTGAAGACCAGGGCTGTGAACCATTGAGGTACAGTTTCTAAATTATGAAGGTTTTGCCCTTTTGTTCACCAAGTACATTTGTCTTGCTAGGTGCATTTTTCTTTTGTTTCAGCAACTTGAAACATAAAAGTGATGTCATTGTTCAAAGGAAACAATCACTTAATAAATGAGTAAAATACAACTATGTACATTTTGTTTATTCAAGATAGACATGGTCTGTTTCCTTGTTTGATATTTTATTATTTCTTCATTATTATTATTTTTACTTTAACTGGCCTTTACTACAGCTAAAAACAGGGACCTAACTGGTCCTTCAAAAAAAGAAATTGCCAAAAGACTAAATGAAGAAAACAAAAATGGGAGCGGCACAGGAATGGGAGTCGTTCTAAATGGGAGCGGGATGGGAGTGGGAGTCAATTTACCAGGAGTGGGACGGGACAGGATTTTTTTCGTTATGCTGGCCTGGGATTGGGATGGGACAAGACATTTTTCTGTGGGAGCGGGATGGGACAGGAGAGAAAATCCACTCCCGTGTCACCCTCTACTCTACACCCAACTGAAAAATTTCATTATAGTAGATAATTTTCAGACAATAATGTAACAGCCTTTAAAGAATCTGTTCAGTTTTTGTTTCTTCATTATCACAGAAAATCACAGTGGAGTACAATAATTTCATTTTTTCCCTGTGAGAAATCGATTTTCTTGTTCATGGTGTTACTTCCTCATTGTGCGGTGCATTAAACAATGTAGCCCCCTTGAAAAAGAAGATAATTGTTCATAAGAGGATGGCTTCCTGGTTTAATTTACAGTTGTTTATTTTAGAGCACAATGTTAAAAAATTGGAGGGAAAATGGCACTCTCCACACCTAGAGAATTCCTTCTTAATCTGGAGAAATAGTCTACTGTTGTTTAAAAAGACAAATTGCCAAGCTAGAACAGCTTATTTTTCATCATCACTAGAGGAGAATAAGAATGATCCTAGGTTTCTTTTTAGTACAGTTGCCAAACGTACGCAGAGTCATAGCTTTGTTGAACCATCCATACTCTTGATCGAGATGACATAATTTGTTCATCTAAATAAATCTTCTTCAAATTCCAGGGTTACTACCACAAGGTTCAGTGCTTGGTTTTTACTATATTTAGGTTTCCAATAGGTAAAATTATCAGGAAGCATGGGACAAATTTCCACTGCTATGCTGATATTACTCAGCTTTATTCATCGAAAAATCTTCATAAATCCAACAAGTTAGACCGACCACAGGCATGTCTTGAACACATAAATACTTGCATGATTTTACATTTGCTGCTTCTAATTCAGACAAGACAGAAGTTGTCATCTTTGCACTGGACTCTTTTAAAAAGAAACTGCTTAGTCAATCAATTAATGTGGATGGCACTAAACTGGCCTCCGGTAATAAAGTAAAAAACTTTGGAGTTATTTTTGTCTGGGACATATCATTTAAATTGGATATTAAACAGGCTAGGATTTCCTTCTTTTACCTCCGGGATATTTCCAAAATTAGAATCATCCTGTCCAGGAGTAACACCAAGAAACTAGTCCCTGCATTTGTTACTTCAAGGCTGGACTACTGTAATTCTTTACCATCAGAAAGTGCACAAAATGCAGTTAAAAGCCTCCAGCTGATCCAAAGCACTGCAGCATAAGCTCTGATGAAAATTAAAAAGAGATACCATTTTTCTTCTATTTTAGCTTGCCTTTATTGGCTCCCTGTTAAATCCAGAATAGAATTTAAAATTCTCCTCCTCACATATAAAGCCCTTAATGATCAAGCTCCATCATACATCAGAGATCTGATTGTTCCATATATTCCTAACAGAGTACTTCGTTCTCAGACTGCAGGTTTACTGGTGATTCCTAGAGTCTCTAAAAGAAGAATGGGAGGCAGATCTTTTATTTATCGAGTTCCCATCCTGTGGAACCAACTCCAGTTTTAGTCATTATTTTAAAAGTAGACCTAAAACGTTCCTTTTGATAAATCTTTTAAAGTGGATTCGGTTATCCTGAGCTATCTCTGCAGTGATACTGCTATAGGTTTAGGCTGCTGGAGGACAGAATGACCACTTTCCCTCACTCTGCTAGATTGTCCCGTTACTCTTAAATTTTGCAGCATTTGCTGTTATTTCAGATTGTAATTTTATGTTCCCTCTTTGTTTTCTCTCTTACTTGAAGCTACTCCCCAGACACCTCTTCCAGCTCCTCCAGGTGGAGCCCAAGGCGTTCCCAGGCCAGCTGAGAGACATAGTCCCTCCAGCGTGTCCAGGGCCGTTCCCTGGGCCTCCTCCTGGTGGGACGTGCCTGGAACACCTCCCGAGGAAGGCGTCCAGGAATCATCCAGTATAGATGCCCGAGCCACCTCAACTGGCTCCTCTCGATGTGGAGGAGCAGCGGCTCTACTCCGAGCCCCTCCCGGATGGCCGAGCTCCTCACCCTATCTCTAAGGGAGTGCCCGTCCACCCTACGGAGGAAGTTCATTTCAGCCGCTTGTATCCGGGATCTCATTCTTTCGGTCATGACCCAAAGCTCATGGCCATAGGTGAGGGTAGGAACATAGACCGAGCAGTAAATCGAGAGCTTCGCTTTTCGGCTCAGCTCTCTCTTGACCACAACGGAGCGGCACAGTGCCCCCATTACTGCGGCAGTCGCACCGATCCGTCTGTCGATCTCCCGCTCCATTCTTCCCTCACTCGTGAACAAGATCCCGAGATATTAAACTCCTCCAATTGAGGCAGGAACTGCCCTCCAACCTTAAGAGGAAGAGCCACCCTTTTCTGGTTGAGTACCATGGCCTCTGACTTGGAGGAGCTGAACTTCATCCCAGCCGCTTCACACTCGGCTGCTACCGCCCCAGCACATGCTGTAGGTCTTGGCTAGAGGGGGCCAGCAGGATCACGTCATCTGCAAAAAGAAGAGACGAAATCCTCTGGTCCCCAAACCAGACCCCCTCCAGCCCTTGGCTGCATCTAGAAATCCTGTCCATAAAAGTTATGAACAGGACCGGTGAAAAAGGGCAGCCCTGCCGGAGTCCAACATGCACCGGGAACAGGTCCGACTTAGTGCCGGCAATGCGGAACAAACTCGTGCTGTGCTCGTACAGGGACCGGATGGCCCCTAATAATAAAGGGCTCCCGATTCCATACTCCTGGAGCACCCCCCACAGGGCATCACGAGGGACACAGTCAAATGCCTTCTCCAGGTCCACAAAACACATGTGAACCGGTTCTACCCTGTAGAGGGTATAGAGCAGGTCCAGTGTTCCACGGCCGGGACGAAAACCACACTGCTCCTCCTGAAGCCGAGGTTCGACTATCGGCCGGACTCTCCTCTTCAACACCCTGGCGTAGGCCTTACCAGGGAGGCTGAGGAGTGTGATCCCCCTGTAGTTGGAACACACCCTCCGGTCACCCTTCTTATGAAGGGGGACCACCACCCCAGTCTGCCAGTTCAGAGGCACTGTCCCCGACCGCCACGCAATGTTGAAGAGGCGTGTCAACCATGAAAGCCCCACAACATCCAGAGACTTGAGGTACTCAGGGCGGATCTCATCCACCCCCGAAGCCCTACCACCGCGGAGCTTTTTAACCACCTCGGTGACTTCCGCCTGGGTGATGAAAGAGTCCAACCCTTAGTCCCCAGCCCGTTTCCACCAGGGAAGGCATGATGGCAGGATTGAGGAGATCCTCGAAGTACTCCTTCCACCGCCCGATAATGTCCCCAGTTGAGGTCAGTATCCTCCCACCCCCACTGTAAACAGTGTTGGTGAAGCACTGCTTCCCCCTCCTGAGGCGGCGGACGGTTTGCCAGAATTGCTTTGAGGCCAACCGGTAGTCCCTCTCCATGGCTTCACTGAACTCCTCCCACTCCCAAGTTTTTGCCTCTGCCACTGCCCGGGCCGCAGCATGCTTGGCCTCACGGTACCTGTCAGCCGCGTCAGGAGTCCCGCAAGCCAACCACAGCCGAAAGGACTCCTTCTTCAGCTTGACAGCGTCCCTTACTGCGGATGTCCACCACCGGGTTCGGGGATTGCAGCCGCGACAGGCACTGCAGACCTTATCGCCGCAGCTACGGGCAGCATCATCGACAATAGATGCGGAGAACATGGTCCACTCGGACTCTATGTGGTGATCAGTGGACAGCTCTGCCCCTCTCTTCACCCGAGTGTCCAACACATGTGGCCAAAGGTCTGATGATACGACAACAAAGTCAATCATTGACCTCCTGCCTAGGGTGTCCTGGTGCCAAGTGCACTGATGGACACCCTTATGTTTGAACATGGTGTTCATTATGGACAATCCGTGACTAGCACAGAAGTCCAGTAACAAAACACCACTCGGATTGAAGTCCCCCAGCAGAATAATGGAGTCCCCGGGAGGGGCACTATTCAGCACCCCTGACAGGGACGCCAAGAAGGCCGGGTACTCCGCACTACCGCTCGGTCCATTGGCCAAAATGACAGTCAGAGACCTGTCACCAACCCGAAGGCGCAGGGATGCGACCCTCTCATCCACCAGGGTAAACCCAGTGCAAGTTGAAGATACAAGTTGAAAACTTGTATCTTCCTTTTCAGTTTTTTTATTTACATATACAGCACTTTGGTTTCCCTTTGGCTTGTACAGCACTTTATAAATTAAGAGGATGAAACTCTGCTATTATAGTCCATTTAAATCTTATTTCTGCTTTTGTTTTGTAGACCACAATGGTCATAGTTTTATTAATAGCTTTGACCCACATGCAGAGGAACATTCAGGAGACAGAGAAAAGTTTAACAAGTTTATTGAAGGTATGGTTAATGGATCTGGAAGTGGTGGTGGATGAGGTTGGATTGAGTCATCTGAGAGCCACGTGCATCTCTCCTGGCCCCCAGGAGTTGACACAGAGTCAGAAAGAAGAGGGGTGCCGATCAGGCTGGAAGGGTGCTCCTCCCACCGAATTGGGCCATTTATGCACGCTGAGTCCCGCACTCGATCATCTTTGTGGTTGGTCACTGCAATGGGATTTGACAGGAAACCACTGGAGACCATCTGACTTCCAACACTTTTGTTAAGGTCTGTGGAAGTAAGTTGAACACTTTGACTAAATTTAGGAAGGGGAGACTCTGACCTAGGTGCTGGATGCCTGCTGTCTGAGTCTGCCCCCTGCTGTGCCGGAAGAAGGTTAATGCACTTTATTTTGAAAAGTTCCAGAAGAGTTCGTACCGGAGTTTGATGTTGAAATCCATGGCTGTGAGTCCCAACAGGAACATTCAGGAGACAGAGAAAAGTTAAACAAGTTTATTGAAGATATGGTTAATGGATCTGGAAGTTGTCACTGCACAGAAACGGAGGACTGGTGAACAGGTGGCAATTGTAAATGGACAAGTCTGTGATAGAATGTAGGGTGATGCCTACAGGTAGTGGAGAGGAGTCCAGCTTGAACAGACATATATTTAGAGCCTGGAGAGGGTGGTTGACAAGCCGCCGCCTGGTTCCTAGTGGAACTTCTTGGTGAAAAGCCTGAAGGCTGGGTCGGTTTGAGATGATCCAGTAATTCAAACCATTAGATGCTTCACCTTGAGCAAGCCTTGATAATGCCGGTGCCAATGAGGTTTGTTGGGCAGTGGGCAGGATTCGTTAGAGGCTGGCCCAGGGATTGAGAACCCGGGGGCAGAATTGATTTTAAGGTTCTATTGAATACTTTTAAATTCTTAAATTGTATAGCCTCATCATATTTATGTGATCTTCTCAACATCTACACCTCGCTAAGAGCTCTGCAGTCAACCAACCAGCTTCTCTTACATGCCACTTTTCTATAACAAAAGGTAAAGGTGATCAAGCCTTTGAAGCAGAAGTCCAAACCGTTGGAACAGTTTACACACCCTTATCTGGAGCACTGAGAGTGCAGGGCCCACCTTAATCTCAAGTTGCTGTTCTGCTTTTGTTTGCAAAATTTTCATGGGTTTTCTGTGTGCTCTGGGCCAACCTGTTGAGCTATGGGTTTCCACTGCCTCAGCTATTGCTTCTGGAGTGTCTCCTTCACCAGACTCAAGATTCCAGTCTAACAGTGAAATCGCTCTAGCTTAAACACTGGCTTTGAGCCGCCATCACATCACTGACACAGTGCTGCCCAAACTAAGCAAGTTGAAAACTTGTAAGATGCACATCCACCGTGTGTTGCAAGCCATTTTAGGTCTTCACTTCATTAATGATATCTGAACAAGCATTGCTGGCCTAGTGTCCCAGTTTAACCGCACAGTGGATAGCCAAAACGTTTTCTTTGTGGAGCATCATATTTCACACAAAACAGGTTTGGTAGTTCATACACAAGCCAAGCTATCGAAGATGAGTCAATTTAAGAGCTGTATTTAAGTGACAGATGTGCCAAGACTGTTTGACCAAAAAGAAGAGATGCAGTAAGTGCTAAGATTCATTAACAGTTTGTTGCATTGAAAGTGTAATTTTACAAATATAAAACACAATAATAATATAGTCTATGTAAAATATGGCTAAGAATGAAACATTTTAAAATTAATTGCAATAGCTGTAATGGCAATAAAAAGTAATCATATTGACACTATGTATCAGTAAGTACTCAAATGTGCGTACTAGTGGCACTGGCGCATCCCTAACAATAAATATAAATACATTTTTTGTCGTTCTTGAATTGTAAGCTTTAATGTAAAATCAATGTTGATCCCTTGAACTTATCAGAAGTTGTTAACATGCCAACATCTCTGCGAGAAATAGTCTCTGAAATCCATGGTGGATAAAGAAGTCTCTTTGAATAGTTGGTCTGTCTCAAAAACTTTTCCATTGGAGAGACAGAAATGTCTTTTCTCATGTGTAGCACTTTAAAACACGTTGCTGTCTCATTTATTCATTTCTGTTTTTATAATTACCTTGCTTACTGAAATGAATGTAACACACATCACTTTTCATGGTCATGGTCACTTTTGAGGTTAAAAAATACAGATATGTTTACTTTCTTATCATGTTAACAAGTTATATTTTGATCCTGTCTAGCATTACTACAGTTGATAGTCTGATTGTGATTCACAAGAACCTCCATGAGCCTATGTATATTGTTATTACTGCTTGTTAATGAACTACATGGTTTTCAGCACTGTGGTCTACCCAAAGTTTTTGATAGACTTTTTATCGGAAAAATATATTAGAACTTATCAGGTGTGTATCTTTTGGCAGCTATGTCTTATGACAGATATTGCTGTAGCCATCATTCTTTTTGCTCAGTTAAAACTCTGTAGCTTTTCCTTGAAAGGCATTTTCTGCAACAATTCTGCGAATTATCTTCTCTATGAAGCCTCAAGAACACTGTTGATTTGTGGCACAGTTATTCTTTTTTTTTTTCTCAGTGGCTCAGTTATTTATTTAATCTCAGTCTTCTTCCAATGCTTTTCATACTATTTATTAACACAATTGTGGGTCATCCATTTTGGTCACATGGATGACTGGGCTACGCATCTCTATATGTGCAGCTCAGCATTCGTTGCAGCGACAGGAAGCTGACATCATCAGAGCTGATAGGTATTATTTAGTCAACTCAGAGGTAAGGAAACGACACAGTCAGTTATACTTGCGGCAAGGATAGGTCACGCTCTGCAGTGCAAAACTACAAAGTGTTGGCACCCCTCTCTCTTTATTTATTCATGCATGTAAGGAGGGAAAAGCCCTTAGATGAGTGATAAACAATACAAAAAGTCATAAAAACCCTATGTATGGGGGTGGTGTTCTCCAAAGGTCCACCACCATTTCCACAGTCTTGAGTGGGTTGAGTTCAAGGTAGTTCTGACTGCAACAGTGTACCAGCCCTGTATGCAGACTCATCACCGTCCTGGATCAATCCAATGACAGTGGTGTCATCTGCAAACTTAAGGAGTTTCACGGACGAGTCCGATGAGGTGCAGTCATTTGTGTACAGGGAGAAGAGGAGTGGGGATAGAACACACCCCTTGGGGGCACCAGTACTTATTGATCTGGATCGGGAGAAGATGCTCCCCAGCCTCACCTGCTGCTGTCGGTCCGTCAGGAAACTGTTGATCCACTGACAGGTGGAGGCTGGGGCGTTGAGCTGGGTGAGCTTCTGGTGGAGGATGTCTGGTATGATGGTGTTGAAGGCCGAGCTGAAGTCTACAAACAGGATCCTGCGTACGTCCCTGGGTGGTCGAGGTGTTGCAGGATGAAGTGTAGACCTAAGTTAACAGCATCATCTGCCGACCTGTTTGCTCATTAAGCATATTGCAGGTCCTCCAGCTTTCTTTGTTTTCATGTGCTGAAAAAGCCTATTTACATCTTCCTCGGAGATCTTTAGTGCAGGCAGAGGATCTGAAGGTAGGGGGTTGGTAGCTTTGTGGGAAGAACTTGTTCCTGAATGGGATGTGGAGGGTATGATTTGAGGTGTGAATGGCTTCTTGTCATGTCTGCAGTAGAAGCCATTCAGACGGTTGGCCAGGAGACGACTCTGTTCAGGATGGGTGGGGGGGCTCCTATAGGCAGTCAGGTTTCTCAGACCGGTCCATACAGCTGAAGTGTTACCAGTAGAAAGGCTGTTCTTAAGCTTCTCACTGTAGCTTCTCTTGGCTGCTTTGATCTCTTTTGTTAGTCTGTTCCTGGCCTGCCTGTACCACGCCCAATCTCCACTGCTGTAAGCTTCTTCCTTTTCCCTGCGCAGATTCCTGAGGTTTGGAGTAAACCATGGCTTGTTATTCCCAAAGGTACAGAAGGTCTTGGTCTGCACACACATGTCCTCACATAAACTGATGTATGATGTCACCACATCAGTTAGTTGGTTTAGGTCAGTGGCTGAGGTTTCAAAAACAGTCCAGTCTGTGCATTCAAAGCAGGCCTGTAGCATCTGCTTTGATTCCTCAGTCCACTTCTTAACAGTGTGAACCTTGGGTTTGGAAGCTCTTAGTTTCTGTCTGTAGGTTGGGATGAGGTGGATAAGAGAATTATCCGAAAAACCCAGAGTAGCCCTGCAGGGTTGGTAAAAAAAAAAAAGGTAAGCCCCTTTTTCGGATCATATGAGTCCTTTAAAGCTGTGTAACAATGGTCCAGTGTGTTTTTGTCTCTGGTGGGACACTTAATATGCTGTCTGTATTTGGGGAGTTCATTGGAGAGGTTTGCACTGTCAAAATCTCCCAGTATTACGATGAAAAAGTCCGTATATTTTTTCTCCACGTCTGTAATCAGCTCAGCAAGAAATGATTTTCCGCGGCAGAAGTGCAGCCATTCGGTGGAAAATATGAGCCAATTATTATAAACGAGGAAAACTCTCTCGGTGAATAAAACGGTTTACAGATTATGGAAAATGACTCCAGATCCAGACTACATGTTTTTCCTAGCACTTTTACATCTCTGCACCAACCTTCATTTATATAAAAGCAGATTCCGCCTCCTTGCCTCTTCCCCGATAGCTCCACGCTGCGATCCGCTCTGAACAGCTGGAAGTCCGGCAACAGTCCGGGATGTTTTCACTCAGCCATGTTATCGGTGAAGCAGAGAATCGCTGATCCGCGGAGGTCCCTGGTTTTATTGGTGAGAAGAAGCAGCTCGTCCATGTTGTTGTTTAGAGAGCGGACATTTGCCAGGTGGATTGAAGGCAGTGGTGTGCGAAGTCCTCTTTTGCAGAGCTTTACCAGCACGCCAGCACGATTTCCACTCCGCCGCTTTCGGCGCAGTATCCCGTATAGTGCCGCAGCTCCGCTTGCCAGGAGCTCAGTGAACCTCGGATCGCTGAACGATGGTGAAAAAATCCCAAGAGAGGACTCTCTGATGTTAAGAAGTTCCTCTCTACTGAATGAGACCACAGGATTGTGGCCCAACACCACAGTACTGTGGCTCGAAAAACATAAAAACACACAAAATACAAAAACAAAGAGAGCGAAGCTCCGAGGCTGCCATCGTCGGCGCCATCTTTCATACACATTCCAGTCATAGCTTACCGAACTACATAGAGGAGGCAATCTCTGGAGAATGAAATGCTCACAGGAGAGTTCGTATTTCATTTTCCATCACTGGCTAACCTGATTAGAAGCTCAACAAAGACAAAAATCTTGTTGGGATAAGATAACCTGGAGATTTACTTTACCGATTGAAGGCGTTTCTGTAATGCGCAAATCAAGAAACACTCACAGAGGTTTTCCACAGGAGACAAATTTTCCTCTTTTGTTTGGTTACAGTCCACTATGCACGGTCCATTATTTTTTTTATTTTTTCTGACAAAATTGGAGAAGCTGACCGTTCTTGAGTGTTTCACAGACGCGTGACAAAGAAAGCCTCGCTTTCTACTTGCTGTTCAGAGAAGACAGCACCAAGTAATCCCACTCCATTTTTGCTGGTACTGTAGAAATCGCCTGGGCAGGATAAAGTAGGATAGTTAGGGTGATTTTACAATCACCATTCATTTAACTCAACGTGCTTTAAGTTGGATGTTGCATTGAATGCTTTACTGACATTCTGTGGAACTGTCTGATTGCTGTTTAACACTGCTGAACCCAGAAGCGTTTGCTATGTTTTTAACAACTCAGCGCTGACTCAGTTAAGGTTAAAGTAGATTCCTAAAGCAAACTTAGGCTATGAACTGAGCCCTGTGTTCATGTCATTGTTTCACAGTTTATGGCCATTTGTGTTTCATGGAGTTTCCGCTTTGGGGGTTTTATGACTGTATGCTGATAAGGAGTTAAGTCGCATCCGAAGGGCGCTGCCTGTGTGAAACTCATTGAGTCCCATCGCCTTTGTTCATCTTTCCAAGTTAATCCAAAATTGTTGTTATTCTCATCTGTCCATAAAGTGGGGTTTGACCTCCATCTACCCTCCAGAACATATATTTATTTTTGATTATTAGTGTCACCCTTTTTGTACAATAGTGCATGATCAATTAGGTGAACATTGTTGGACCAGAATAGTTTGATTGTTAGAGGGACTATTGGTTTAATAATTTTTCACATAGATAAAGAGACAGCATTTGTGTTTATTTTGTGTAAGAGTGATTATCTGTCAAGATGAGGTTAGCGTTCCACACCATTAGGTTGATAACACAGTGACAATTGGTGTGGTTTTCGTTAATAATTATTGATTATTAATAATAAATAACTAATTGTAATCACTAGTTGCTGTCAGCCCAATAATCACACCACCAGAGTATATCTCTGATCTTTTTTGTAATAAATGATTTTTGGTTAAAATTTATTTCTTCTAAATTATGATTTTTAATTATAATTTTTGATAAATATTTATAATCAATAATCAGAAATATTACACAATGATACTTAGAGTAGCCTATGGAAGTTCAAAATGTTGCACTTATTTTAATTACCAATGTTTATGCTTGGTGGGATTATGCCAATGGCAGATACGGTTTTCCCATAAAAACGGTAAGTAATGCATTCAACCACAAATGCCTCTATGCACATTCCCCACACATGACTCCACAGCAGAAGAAAAATAAATAAAAAGCTAACTCCGACTGCACTGTTCAGTGGTTAGGATTAATTGGAATGTATGTACCTGACTGTTGTGAAGTGCCTTGAGAC
The DNA here is from genome assembly GCF_021462225.1 of Girardinichthys multiradiatus. Classification (NCBI taxonomy): domain Eukaryota; kingdom Metazoa; phylum Chordata; class Actinopteri; order Cyprinodontiformes; family Goodeidae; genus Girardinichthys; species Girardinichthys multiradiatus. The sequence continues at coordinate 11,461,169 of NC_061800.1, forward strand.
AACATGTGTTGTGAATTGGCGCTATATAAATAAAACTGAATTGAATTGAATTGAATTGAAAGAAAAAGCACATTAAAGCTTGTTTATGTTTCCTGCAAAGCATTTAAACATGCCAGTCAAATATTGGAAAAATACACTCAATGACCCAGAGACCTGAGACCCTGGGACACATCACTCCCCAAGCAGAGGCCCGACAGAGCCCAGGGACCCAGGCCCCAGCAAGTAGCCACTGGGAGTGAGCCGGCACACACCAAAGCACCCAGCCCCAGAAACCAAGAACCACAAGTACACCAGCGGGCAGAGACACCAGCCAATGGCAGGGAGTGTGGTGGGGAGGAAATAGGTCCCACATTTGATGGGGGGCCTAAACTGATCCAGGAGAGAAAGCAGCCCAGGTGCATCGTTAGACCTGAAGCCCCGGATGTTTCCTGAATAGCCGTGGACTTCTTGATAAAATAGAAATTTAGAAGTATTAAAAGATGCAGCCACAAAATGGTATTGAACTTCATATTTTCATTTAAAAACAATCAGATTTTTTTCAATTGTGTTCCATATAATCACCTCCCACTCCACCTGACCTTACAATGAGTTAAAAGGAGAAGACAAAAAAATAACTACGCGCACAGGCAGAGATGGATTCCATTCTGGAGAAGTCCAGAACAGCAGTTTACTCCATGGCCGTTATCTGCCTCGTTTATTACCCGAAAAGTTACACTGAGCACCTCGAACAGGGCTCATTTCAGAGCAACCGGAGAGTGGGAGCCTGGTGTGTGTGTGTGTACAGGAACAGGTGAAAGCAGAGCGGTATTAACTCAGGCGAAGGTGACAGTAAAACCTAATTGCTGATTCAAAATGGGCTAATTGTAAGTTACAGCTAATCACTGATTCACCCAGCAAGACATGAGGTGGAGGTTCACTCTAATGAGCATCTTCAGGGTCATGATGAGGAACTTTCACCTGAGCTACAGGTGAAGGTAAATGATCTGTGATAGAAAACAGTAGCAACCTTCTCTGTGACCTTCTAGCTGGATTCACATCATAATGTGAAAACATCTGGTCCTTTACTTCAGTCAAAATAAAAGCATTTAATCCTAACATAGCTAAACACAATAAAAAGTCCTTCAGATCAACACATTGCATCTCATGGCTGCAGCCAGTCTTATAGTCTAATTCTACATGTAGACAGAAAAAAAGTGTTGCTCAATAAACCAGGAAAATATCTCCTGGTGCCAGTAAGATGTAGTAGAAAGTGCAAAAGTAAACCTCCCTCTTCTCTTTCATATCTTCTGTGCTGATTCTAAACATACAGCTCTGGGTCTAAAAATGCAGTTTAATTAAGAATTAAATTATAACAATTAATCACAGATGGACCACTAATTAGTTAACTATTATATTTTTTCCGAATTACACATGTAATATTATATAAACTAAACAAATTAAACAAGGATACAGTTTTACTGAAGGTGAGACAAGCGTTTATTAGTAAGAACTGCACTAATGTCTCACATTCTCAGTGCAGAACAAAAGACTGAGTTGTATGTTTCATTTATTATTTTTGCCAGGCCAAATTTCTTCAGAAGTGGAAAGAAGGGCTGAAAAGATGGTGGGAAAAGAAAATAAATTCAGAAAAGAAGGAACAATTTTAATAAAATGTTTTGAAAGCTCTTGACATAACTAAAATAAATGTGTTTTAGGATTATACCATTTGACTAAGATTTAAGAAAATCAACTTTATACCACCTTCCTTTTCTGAAATGTAAGAATCAAGACAATGGAGACTTAAGAGTGGAACACTTTGATAAGAATGTCATGTTTAAAAAGGTCATTTATGTAGATGACAAACAAACCACGTCTCTCTGGCCCATAGTAATCATCTCTGAGTTTAAGAAAACGTTTTGTCAGCAAAAATTCAGATTACTTTTTTTTTTTTTTTAATATCTCAGATTGGGACATATTTGCTTCAGCAAAATGGTTTTTCATCATTCAGCTTCTAACAAAAATAAAAATAATTTACATTCAGTCTAAAACCAGCCGAGACAGAGAATTGATACTACAGGGGTTGGACAATGAAACTGAAACACCTGTCATTTTAGTGTGGGAGGTTTCAAAGCTAAATTGGACCAGCCTGGTAGCCAGTCTTCATTGATTGCACATTGCACCAGTAAGAGCAGAGTGTGAAAGTTCAATTAGCAGGGTAAGAGCACAGTTTTGCTCAAAATATTGAAATGCACATGTAACAGTGTTTAAGTTGCAAAATTCCACTTGCTTTATGTATAAGTGCAATGGACCCCCCCCCCCCCCCCCCCCCCCCTCACGCACGTAAACCATTTTGTATTATATTCTTTATTGTACATTGTAAATTTTGTTTTAGTAATCTGCCCATTCTGTGAAAGCTGCACCCGAGTGTGCTGTACGAAGCTGAAGCCGATTGCACTGATACGAACCCGTTATGTTCTCACGCAGGAAATAAAATGTCTATACATACTCTATACTCCCAGGTCCAGGTGCCAATACCCCAGAGGGGCAACCGGCCCCTGGACCCAGGAGGTGGTCCTCTTCCTTCCGGGAAGGAGACAGGCAGACCGCCCCAGCACCAGCCCAGAATAGTGTCGGCATCACCTGGACCTGAGCGACCCCGGCCCAGACCCCAGCCCCCAATGACCTTCATCCCCATCCGGAGAGGGGTGGCTATGTATAAAAGACGGGTCCACCTGGTCCAAACGAGCCCGCCAACCAGAGCTGTCCCAGGATGAAACGGTCCCAACCCCCCAATGAATTCTGATCTCAACCCCATGAACCCCCCACCCCCAAGAACCCCAACATAAATCTCCCTACTCCCCAAACTCAAACACCATGAATCCCCTCCCCACAGGGGCACACACCCACAGATGAGCTCCACCCCTGGCTGGATCTGCTCTGGCGTAGACGGCTGCTGGCGGAGCCTGTGGGCTCGTCACTGCAGCTCCCTGGGGCTTCTGCACTGTGACTGCTGGGTGGTTCCCCTGGGATTCTCCCCTGCTCCTCTCTGGGGGGTTACGGTAGTCCTGGCAGTGGCTCTCCTGGGGTTCCTGTGCTCTAGGGGGCCTTTGGATGTCTGTGGCTCAGATCTCCTCTGTATCTGTCCTGAGTCCACGGTGGCGGGTCTGTGGCTCCTCACACTCACTATTGCATATTGTTTTGGAGAATCCTTGAATTCACAAGCACGCTCAGATCCACAGGTGTTTAGATTCAGGTGTTAACAGATACACAAATGTTCTATATTGAACTGCATTTACCACTAAATACATCTTGCATTGATAAGTACTGCGCACTTTTTGGTAAAAAAGCTGCTAATATGACTGTTTCTGCAGGTGTAGAAGCAAGCAGGGAGTTATCTTGTATTCTCTTTATCCTACTTTCTTTCCTCCATTCTATTCTCCTTGTCTCCCCTTTTCCTTTTTGCCCCCCTTTCACCCTTTCGTACTTCTTTTTAATATTTCATTTCTGCCTCTGTGTCCGTAACAATTGAAATAATCCCAAAGCAGTTTCTAATAAAGTTTATTTTTATGAATATCAAGCAGACCTTTAAAGCGTTAGCTGTATTGCTCCACTTGTGAAAGTAAATCTGTTGGTCATTTTCTTGGCACTCAGGCAACAATTCTGAGAACTACTCTGCTGGACAGGACACAGTAAGAAAAAAAAAAAAGGGACAAACAACTATGCACACACTCATTCACATACCTAAGGGCAAGACTTTGACAAGCATAGGGAAAGCCAAGTCCTTTGGGTTTATGTTTTATGCGGATTCAGATTGATGCAGTGTGCTAAAGTAAACACTGCTAAGTGCTATGGGGCATGCTAGCACCATGTAAATTAATTTAAATGCCAACATTAGTTGCTGGTTCAATCCAAGATGGCGCCGCAGATGGTCGCCTCGGCGTGTTGGTGCGCATTGTTTTGTTTTGTTTTTTGCTTTAAAACGGTCTTCTGTGATGGTACCCGGAGCACTCTCACCAGAGAAGAACTCATGAACATCAGGGCTACTACACCAGAGGAGTTATTTCCAACTTTTCTGCCTACTGCTCTGGAATTGTTGGACATTCTGGTCAAAGGTGCGCTCACCTTTGTTCACGCGGTGAAACGCCGGAAGAGAGGGAAACGGGCTGGGGTGCTGGTACGACTTCGCCAGCGTGGACTACGAACACCGTTACCTGGAATATTTCTCTCTAACGTGCGCTCACTTCCCAACAAAATTGAGGAACTACAATTGCTGTTGGGGAAAAACAGGGACATTTATTCATCGGCAGTTTTGTGCTTCACGGAGACGTGGCTGTGTGGATTAATACCGGACTCTGCGCTGTAGCTGGCAGGATTCCAGCTCTACAGAGCGGACAGACACACAGAACTCTCCGGCAAAGCGAAAGGTGGAGGAATCTGTTTTTACCTCAACAGTGGTTGGTGCAACGACGTGACAGTGATTCAGCAGCACTGTTCTCCAGACCTGGAATCCTCCATCATAAACTGTAAGCCTTTCTATTCCCCCCGTGAGTTCGCTTCGTTCATCCTGGTCGGTGTTTACATCCCGCCGCAAGCTAACGTGCAGGTCGCACAGCGCATGCTCGCCGACCAGATACTGAGTGTGGAGCGGACCAACCCGGACTCCTTAGTAATCGTCGCTGGTGACTTTAACAAAGGTAATCTGACCCACGAACTCCCCAAATATAGACAGTTTATAAAATGTCCGACCAGAGAGGACAACATTCTGGATCACTGTTACACCACCATCAGAGACGCTTATCACGCCGTCCCACGTGCTGCACTGGGCCAATCCGACCACATCATGGTCCACCTGATTCCTGCATACAGGCAGAAACTAAAGCTCTGCAAACCTGTTGTGAGGACAACAAGGACGTGGAGCAGTGAGGCTGTGGAGAATCTCCAGGCGTGTTTAGGCTGTACAGACTGGGATGTGTTCAGGACTACTACCAACAGTCTGGATGAGTACACAGAGGCTGTGACTTCCTACATCAGCTTCTGTGAGGACAGCTGTGTACCATCATGCACCAGGGTGAGTTACAACAACGACAAACCCTGGTTCACAGCTAAACTCAGAAGGTTAAGACTGGATAAGGAAGAGGCCTTCAGGAGTGGGGACAAAGACATATACAGAGAGGCTAAGTACAAGTTTGGCAAGGCAGTGAAAGAGGCCAAACGACTGTACTCTGAGAAGCTCCAAAACCAGTTCTCAGCCAACGACTCTGCGTCTGTCTGGAAAGGGCTCAAGCAAATCACCAACTACAAGCCGAAAGCCCCCCACTCCATCAACGACGCCTCGCCAACAACCTGAACGAGTTCTACTGCCGCTTTGAAAGACAAAGGGACAGTCCTGCAACCATCCCCCACGACGCCCCCCAACACCTGCAGCCACAATCCACCACCCCCATCTCTCCAACCTCAAGAGGGGCCTTGGCACCTCCAACCCCCACCCTGAAGTTCCCCCCCACCAGCCCCCTACCCACGCCGAGGACGGCTCTTTCCATCCAGGAGAGGGACGTAAACAAACTCTTCAGGAGACAGAACCCCCGGAAAGCTTCTGGTCTGGATTCTGTCTCACCAGCCAGCCTGAAGCACTGCGCTGATCAGCTGTCTCCAGTCTTCACAGACATTTTTAACACCTCACTGGAGACATGTCATGTGCCAGCCTGCTTCAAGTCCTCCACCATCGTCCCTGTTCCCAAGAAGCCAAGGACCACAGGGCTTAATGACTTCAGACCCGTCGCCCTGACCTCTGTGTTGATGAAGTCCTTTGAGCGCCTTGTGCTCTCACACCTAAAAGACATCACCGACCCCCTCCTGGACCCCCTGCAGTTTGCCTACAGAGCCAACAGGTCTGTAGACGATGCAGTCAACCTAGCCCTTCACTTCATCCTCCGGCACCTGGACTCCACAGGAACCTATGCCAGGATCCTGTTTGTGGATTTCAGCTCTGCCTTCAACACCATTGTCCCAGTTCTGCTCCAGGAGAAACTCTCCCAGCTGAGTGTGCCCAACTCCACCTGTAGGTGGATAACTGACTTCCTGTCTGACAGGAAGCAGCGCGTGAGGCTGGGGAAGCATGTCTCTGACTCCCTGACCATCAGCACCGGTTCCCCCCAAGGCTGTGTTCTCTCTCCTCTGCTCTTCTCCCTGTACACCAACAGCTGCACCTCCAGTCACCAGTCTGTCAAGCTTCTGAAGTTTGCGGACGACACCACCCTGATCGGACTCATCTCTGATGGTGACGAGTCCGCGTACAGATGGGAGGTGGACCATCTGTTGGACTGGTGCAGCCAGAACAACCTTGAGCTCAACGCTCTAAAGACAGTGGAGATGGTTGTGGACTTCAGGCAGAACCCAGCCCCACCTGCCCCCATCACCCTCTGTGACTCCACAATTGACACTGTGGAATCTTTCCACTTCCTGGGAACCATCATCTCCCAGGATCTCAAGTGGGAGCCAAACATCAGCTCCCTCATCAAGAAAGCCCAGCAGAGGATGTTCTTCCTGCGGCAGCTGAAGAAATTCAACCTGCCAAAGACTATGATGGTGCACTTCTACACAGCCATCATTGAGTCCATCCTCACCTCCTCCATCACCATCTGGTACGCCGCTGCTACAGCCAAGGATAAGGGCAGGCTGCAGCGTGTCATTCGGTCTGCTGAGAAGGTGATTGGCTGCAGTCTACTGTCGCTCCAGGAACTGTACACCTCCAGGACCCTGAAGCGGGCAGGGAAGATTCTGGCTGATCCCTCCCACCCTGGTCACAGACTCTTTGAAACTCTCCCCTCTGGCAGGAGGCTGCGGTCCATCCGGACCAAAACCTCACGCCACAAGAACAGTTTTTTCCCATCTGCCACCAGCCTTGTTAACAAAGCCCGGAAACCACACTGACACTCCCCAGCTGCACGGTAGATGGATCTCCCAACTACCTTTCTCCTTCCCATCTAAACTCTAAATGATTTGTGAGTACATCAACTTAACCAGTGCACAGGTTATTTGCTTGTTCAACAAGTAACCTGGCTGTCAGTCTTTGGCCACAAACCAGCCCAAGCATTAATTCAGCCATGCAATAATTTCTTTTGGATTAAAATATTAATTTCGCTAGATGTTACCTGATCTGTTAAGTTTATTTAACTGATAATGTAAAAATACAATAAAACTGATGAAAATGAAAGGTAAATACTGAATGAGTATAACACAGATAAATTGGGATCATTTTGGATGTGAATCTAATTATATTTCTGTTGACTAAAACCTTTTTATTTAACCTTAAATCTTGCATCAGTTTCTTGTTTGTTAATTATTTGAAGGTGTTTTATATTAAAGCGGAGTGTATGTGACAGAGGAATAAATTTGACCTAAATGAACTTAAGCTTCCTTAAGAAGTACAGTCAGCTGTATAATATCTAGTATTACAGCCTCAAAGCTGATACCCATAGACTCCCAAAGTACAGTAGTAATTTAGGTAATACTTCTAAGTTTTTTCCTCAATAGTTGTACTGTATCGTATGGTAAAATCTATTGGTATGAATATTTTTGCCATTATTAAAGTGGCAAAGTGTTTAAAGCAAAGTGTTAATAATTCAATATATTTTCTCTTTATTAACTGAGACAACTTGCACTGAATTACGTATTTATACTTATTAAATATTTACATACTTTGATGCTATGAAACTACAAATTACAACATGTTTTTTGTGGGTTTTTATTTGATGACCAGAAAAAAAAGACCTGCATGTGTTTTTAGCTCCCACATGTCAACACTTATTAAACTAATGGGTTCAATATAACTGCTTGTGCTTTGTGAGGTCCTCTTCTAGATTTTAGAATATAATAATTGTCAAGTCTTGTAATGCTCAAACAAATCCAATGGATTTTCCACATAAAGGCTTGACCTTACTAAAACGTAAATATGCTTTCATATAGACAGTTTCATTGAAGTTCTGGCTGTATGTTCAGCATTGTCGTACTGGAAAGCCAACCTCCACCCGAGCATTGAAGCTTCCGGAAGCATCGTGAGCGGTCTATTGGTCATTCTAAATCATGTGACCTTTGAAAAAAAAAATCATACTTATGCTAATTAGCAACAATGTTGCATAATATGCAAAACATAGCCAAAAAAGTTTTTTTGGTCCAACTTCAAAATAGATTAAGATGTACGAATGATTTTCATACCAGTAGTGCATAAAGTCAAACTCAAGGTATGTACTCATTTTTAGAGGGATGCAGGCCTAGGGGGCTTCAGGCATATTCTTCATATTAAATATGTTCTTGGAAAATATTTAGGGATTTTTCTGACAAACTATGGATTTTAAGTGAATTGACTGTTTCAATTTTGATCATTATTACTAATATCTATGAAATGTTAGTTGTTTTTAAAACATCTTTAAAATTAGGGACATGATAAACATTGCGTATCATTCACATATAGATATGGTTATCTGAGAATATTTAGGGAATTTTATGAATTAGGGTGGTGTTTTTTTTAGGAATTTTTGAATTTCGTTATGGATTATGTACTATGGAAATTATTTAAATGTGGGTCATTATAGGATTGTATTGTATAATCAACGTTTCTCTTTTTTTGTCAAAAAACCATTACATCTAGGGACATTCTAAACAATGCATATTATTGCAAATATAAACTTGGTTAATTGAGAATATATTTGTTATTTTATGTCAAACATACTAAACACATTAAGAGATATCCACGGAGAAAACATATGTTGAAATTTTCTTTTTGTTCCTGTAAAAAAGGAAGAAAAGTCACTGGTCACTCAGTCAATTTGATATTTACAATTTGATCAAAGTTTAAATTAAATTTCGGCCATTTTTTTCTCTGCCTGTGATGTCTTTTCTTTGTTTCTGTTGGAGTGAGTGAATGTTCGTTCATGTGTTGCATGACACAATAATTTATGTTGTAGAATAATGTTTGATTAAAACCTTGGGTTTTCAGGAGCATTAAGAAGCAGCTCATTTCTGAGGCAGGTGCATATTAACAGTTTTGCAGTTTAAGGTAGGTGGCAGAGTTGGTAGCACTGTTGCCTTGCTGCAAGAAGGTCCTGGGTTCACTCCCAGCCGGGGGTCGTGCATGCGTGGGTTCACTCCGGGTACTTCGGCTTCATCCCACAGTCCAAAGACCTGACTGTTAGATTAATTGGTCTCTCTAAATTGCCCTTAGGTGTGTGAATGAGTGTGTGCTTAGTTGTTTGTGTGTTGCTGCGATGAACTGGTGAAATGTCCAGGTTGTACCCCGCCTCTTGCCCATAGACTGGTGAAGATAGGCACCAGCTTCCTCGCAACCCACTATGGAAAAAGCAGTAAAGAAAATGACTGACTGACTGACAGTTTAAGGTACCCCAAGATGGGTTGGAATGAAGGTACTGTGGGACCACCCATGACCCGCCCATAGACAACTTATCAGAGGTTAGTTCTGCCTGGCTCCACCCACCTACCAAGTTTGTACATGCCTTAACTTCCATGGAAAAACTAAGCATCTTCCTTCCTGAGTTTTAACACTGTTTAAGAGACAAGAGAATCAAAAAGCTTGTAGTGATTACTGCGCTAACAGCATGTTTATATAATAATTAAGAATGAAGCATGACATTTAGATTTCTGTGTTTTACTATTAAATGTTTAATTAAATACTTTAAACTTCTTCAAAGATTTAGTTTTGTATGCAGAATCATTGGTGATTTATTAGATTGAAAGCTTTTCTGGTGCCATTAAGCTAGCTGACTGTTCAAGATATGCCAAAAGTAAGGAATATATTTTTGATATAGAATGGAGTCATGACTCCATACTTAGTGGGAATTAATGATTAGATTCAGTTTGTCAGGTTTATGCATCGAAATTGCATTAGATTTCCATTAATTTAATACTCATCTTTATACAAGACAAATCAGGATGATATGCGACTTAATTCTATGTAAGACATTGATGAACTGCACAACAACTGAAGTTTGTGTTTCGTTGTTAATGTAACCGAATTGCAGTTACAAACAACTGGATTTTATTTATGTTGCTTTCGGAAAATTCATATTGACACATAGTTATGTCAGAATGGATTTCTTTGGTTCTATGTAATGTGATCCTGGTTGCTAGAACATAATTTTTTTCAAACATTTTGCTGGATTGCTGCATGGGTTGGACCCTGCGCCACAAGAGAGTAATGTCAGAATAAAGTAGCACTGGGTTGCAAACGTTTTAGCACTTATGGGAAAAATTGTAGCTCATATCTCCAGTAAGGACTATAAGTGACAATGTGAGATGCACTTTCTGCTTTGTTTTATATAACTGGTGCCCAGCTCCCCAAGTCTACATTCTGAAAACCTGTCTGAATGTTTGGTGTTGATTCTTTTGAGAAATTATACATCTTCACAGATTAGACCATTATGAAATTTCTCTTTGGGGATTCTGAAACTATGGAAATAATGACCTGTAATCAGGCCTTCCACAAATATCATATGTCACATTTGTAATATTCAGAATATTTAGCTGTCACTGCTTGTGTAACAGGTAAAATCAGAAGAATAATTATTTTTTGCTTTCCTATTATTTGTTGATGAAGTTCCGTTTATTTAAGCACCTAGGGTAATAATGAACCATTGCATTACATAGCAAAATCCAGAAAGATAGACATACGTAGGCTTCATTTTGTTGGTGTAGTAAAGGCACAAAGTGATTGTTGCCGGTTTTCTTGCGCCGTTGAAGGCCACAGAATGGTCATGGTTTCTCTGTGGGTGCAGTGATGGGGGAGATGTTTTTGTTTTTTGGGGTTTTACCTACGAACACACGTACCCTGTCTATTGGTCTCACTTATATGACAATGAGAGAAAGAGCAAAAGCAAACCTTAGTCCTTTTTAAGTACTGTTTTGCAGGCCTCCTAATTTAGGCATGGTGATATTGCCAAGATCACTGCCCCCCACATCTTTGCTTTACTTTCGAAACGTCTCCACTGTGCTTTCTCAAGTGTCACAGATGGTGAAGGCTGTATTACCTGAGAGAGCTACTTCCTCCCTTCACTCCTTTGTTCCAGTTGGCTGGGTTTTGGTAGGAGAGCTCAAAAGAAAACACTGGAAGTCTAGACGCTGACGAGGTCCATATCAGATCCTACTGATCACCCACACCTACCATCAAGGTAGCAGAACGTGTTACCTGGATACACGTGTCACATTGCAAAAAGGTTCCAGTTTCTCCAGATTGCCTTGGCTCCCAGGACAAAAGGCATCCTTCAACTGGATCATCTACTGGCTAACGTTATGATCAGAGCAGGCCGCCACAAGCCAAATAACTTTAAACTGATCACCGGCGGGTGGTTGAAGAGGTCGTGGAAGAACACAGTTTTTACAAAGGCATAATCATCCTTTTTGGCAGAGCAACGTTTGTTCCACAACATACTGAAAACCCCACCACCTTGCCAGAAAACTGGAATCATAAGGTAATTTGCCTCACCGTGCACACACCATGGAGAGAGACACACAGGAACATACATGGAAGACCACTACCACAATTGCACATAACCTTTCTCCGAAATGACTGGTGACATCTGCAGTGGAGAGAATGGGAAATATGCTCCACAATCCTTATTCTTCTTAATTATTTTTTTGTTTCATTTGGTGGTTGCTAGGCACTCCCTTGCTTCAACAACAAGGTCTGTGACGGGACCCAAAGAGTGTGTTCATCCTAGCACTGAAAATTATAGTTCAAGAAAATACAACTGTTTCTGCTAGATTTGATCTATGTGATGATGTGAAGTGTGGTAGTTTATCAAGATGATTGTTTATATATATCAAAAGAAAACAATTCTCCACCTTATCAGATGCTGTCGCTTATGGGCTCCCACATTAATAGTGACACTGACTCTCATAATGATGATGATTTTACCACTGTTTAATCTTCATTTTTTCCAAACATGATTTCTTTCTTGTTTCACGAATGTTATATTCATCATTTATGCATTTAATGTGTCTTGATTCTAATCTACCTAAGGGGGCCAGCAGGACCACATCATCTGCAAAAATAAAAGACGAAATCCACTGGTCCCCAAACCAGACCCCCTCCTGCCCTTGGCCACACCTAGAAATCCTGGGCAGCCCGCCGGAGTCCACCATGCACCGGGAACAGGTCCGACTTAGTGCCAGCAATGCAGACCAAACACCTGCTCCTCATGTACAGCGCTTTGAGTGCCTTGTTGCTGAAAAGAGCTATATAAATAAACTTGACTTGACTTGTACAGAGACCCGACTCTGTACTCCTGGAGCAACCCCACAGGGAACCACGAGGGACATAGTCGAATGCCTTCTCCAGGTCCACAAAACACATGTGGACCAGTTGGGCACACTCCCACGAACCCACGAGTAGCCTGCAGAGGGTCTGGAGCTGGTCCAATGTCCCACAGATGAGACGAAAACCAAACTGCTCCTTCTGAAGCTGATGTTCAACTATCGGCCGGACTCTCCTCTCCAATACCCTGGTATACGCCTAAACAGGGAGGCTCCCTTTAGTTGGAACACACCCTCTGGTCACCCTTCTTATGAAGGGAGAACACCACCAATTCCTGAGGCACTGCCACCGTGGAGCTTTTAACCACCTCGGTGACTTCTTCCTGGGTTATGAAAGAGTCCAACCCAAGTCCCCAGCCTCTGCTTCCACCAGGGAATGCGTGAATGCAGGATTGAGGAGATCCTTGAAGTACTCCTTCCACTGCCTGATAATGTCCTCAGTCGAGGTCAGCAGCTCCCCACCCTCACTGTAAACAGTGTAGACCAAGCACTGCTTCTTCCTCCTGAGGCGCTGGACTGTTTGCCAGAATTGCTTCGAGGCCAACTGGTAGTCCTTCTCCATGGCCTCACTGAACTCCTCCCTGGCCAGAGTATTTGCCTCTGCCACAGCCCGGGCCACGGCACGCTTGGCCTCACGGCACCCTTCAGCCACCTAAGGAGTCCCACAAGCCAACCACAGCCGATAGGACTCCTCCTTTCACTTGACAGCATCCATTACTCCTGATGTCCACCACCGGGTTTGGGGATTGCACCGCAGACCTAACAGCCACATCTATGGGCAGCAGCATCATCAATAGATGCGGAGAACATGGTCCCCTCTGACTCTATGTCTCCAACTTAACCCGGAATCTGGTCAAAGCTCTCCCGGAGGTGGGAGTTGAATATATCCCTGGCAGAGGGCTCCGTCAGACGTTCCCAGCAGACCCTCACTATATGCTTGGGCTTGCCAAGTCTGTCCAACTTTCTCCTCTTCCAGCAAATCCAACTCACCATCAGGTGGTGATCAGTGGACAGCTCAGCACCTCTCTTCACCCAAGTGTCCAAAACATGCAGTCTGTAGACACGACAACAAAGTCAATCATCGATCTCCTGCCTAGGGTGTCCTGGTGCCAAGTGCACTGATGAATACTCCTATGGTTGAACACGGTGTTCATTATGGACAATCTCTGGTTAGCACAGAAGTCCAATAATGAAACATCACTCGGATTTAGATTGGGGAGGCCATTCTTCCCTATCACGCCTCTCCAGGTGTCACTGTTGTTGACGGTAAGACAGCTTCCAATTACCTCAATTTCAGTTGGAACAACACTGAAGTAATTATGTTTGGACAAAGTGGTAATTGCAGTGCTTTTCATTCGAATCTTAATAGCCTGAAGCCTTTTAGTAAGTTGCACCTTAAAACTTTGGGGATTTTATTAAACTCAAATGCAACAGCTGTCATTATGATAAACCTGGTGACTCTGGTGAGAGCAACAATTACAAAGGCAGAGTTGTAGGAGAGGAGGGAATGTAGGTAAGAAACAGGGTCAGGAACCACAAAAGACAGAACTGAGTGTGCTGGTCTAATTACCACTCAGGTGAGTTAACAATCTGACGCGTTCATCAAGATTCCTGCTGCTTAAGAAGCTCCTGTTGAGTAGGCCTGATGATCTTCAGCTGTGGCTGTTACACCCTGCAGGAGGAGGTGGGAGAGAAACCACACACAAACACAACACAAACCTACGCTTAGCTCTGTGGCATGACAACAGCTCTTTTTCTGACACAAACAGACAGGCTCTTGGGTATCTGTCAGACCTCCTGCAGCCTTATGCACCCTCTAGATATCTTCGATCTTATGATCACTTGCTTTTAGCTGTACCTGTCATAGTTGTGGGTTTGGTGGCAGGACCAGAATGCAGAACACGACGAGAAGGTAGCATGGTGATGAAGTATTTAATGTTGAAGTAGACAGACTTACAGGCAGGTATGCAGTATACAAAGTACTGGCAGGTGGTCCAAAGCATATTTTCAGGAGGCAAACCAAAACTAAAACACAAGGAGGAACTTGAGAAGTCAACCAGGGTAGCGAGGAAAGATAACATGAGGAACCAGCAAGGAACAATGAAAACTAGAAAGCTTATAAGCTGAGGGAAGTGTAGTATGGACCAATGAGACAGAGAGGCAGGTAATCAGAGGAAACATGAAACAGGTGTGGACCAGGCTCCAGAGAACTGAGGGAATATGAATGGTTGCTATGGTGACAGGACTAGGAGACAAAGGGACACTGGAGAAACTAAACTATGAAATAAACCAAAGGGAAAACGGGATCAAAAGATAAACAACACTAACTCACAAAGAGGAGCAGGGAGGCCGAGGAACAGGTGAACTGACTACAAAACTAAACTATGGGAAAGGGACTAAATAACAAACTCAGAGAAACATCTAAGAAATTATAACAACCTGAGATATAAGAACCTGGCAAATAAGAATTAACAAAAGAAACCATAAAGGAAACCCTAACTGAAAAAGTAAACAAACCCAAACAAACACTGACTGAAACTAACCGGGAGGGAAGCAGAGAAAGCGAAGACTAGAATAAATGCAAACCAAAATGTAAACAATAAGTGGAACTACGTATAGTGGCAAACAAGAACTGAAAGCTAACCTATCAGAAGGAACTGAAACAATAGACTAACACGAGGAACTAAACTAGGGATAAAGTTGGAAAGAACTACAAAAATAAAGGGAAATGAACACTGAGAAAATAACAACTGAAGGGTAACTAATGACAAGAGGACAAGAGGAGGAATAGGGAAAAGAAACTAATAAAATAGAAGAATGCAGCAAGAAACAAATAACCTAACCATAAACAACCGCAGAAACACTAAACGGGAAACTAAACTAGAAAACCCAAAGAAGCAAGTGAACTGTAATAATACTAATAATAAAAATAATAATAATAAGAGGAGAAAACCATTCTAGGTAATAAATAAATGAGAAAGCAACCACCAAGGGAACAATGGGCGAGGGGAGAAAGAACTACTAAAACTAGGAGGCAGGAGAGAGAACAAAACTATCAGGAAACAGAATGAATAAACAAACATAACTACTATACCCAAAGAAATAGAAACACCTAACTCAAGAGGAAATAAACACAAATCCAAAACAAAGTCCACAATGGCAGATCCTGACAGTACCGAGGATCATAAACTTTAACTTGAACATAAGACCAAATAAAAACCTCTAAAGGAGTACTTTTTTCATGAAAATTGTTTTTTTCTTTTTATTTATTGCTGCATGTATTCGGTTGTAACTAAAAGCACAAAGGATATAAAACTGTTCCAGATAGGCTGGTAGAAGTAAATTGTCAGTGCAGTCTACACTCAGTATGAATATTGCTGTTGGTCTTGTTACAACAACACTCTGTCATTTATTATAACAGTTTGGTACTGTAATAAACAAAAATTATGGTTAAAATGTGTTGTGATATTCATGAACAGCATACTTCACTGTAAAATAACTAGTGGCACTAGTGCATCCCTTACAATAAATATAAATAAACTTTTTTGTCATTCTTGAATTGCAAACTTTAATGTAAAATCAATGTTGATGCACAATGGGCCACAATTTCCCAACCTTTCTTTGAACTTATCAGAAGTTGTTAGCATGCCAACATCTCTACAAGGAATAATCTCTGAAATCCATGGTGGATAAAGAAGTCTCTTTAAATACTTTGTCTCAAACACTTTCTGACCTGACTGGTGTCTGTGCGAAGGAGAGGTAGACTTCTTTTAAGACTTTTTTCTCACGCGTAGCACCTTAAAATCACTTCCTATTTCATTTATTCATTTCTGTTTTTATAATTACCTTGCTTACTAAAATGAATGCAACATACATCACTTTTGATGGTCATGTAGAGGTTGAAAAATACAGATATGTTTACTTTCTTATCATGTTTACAAGTTATGTTTCGATCCTGTCCAGCAATACTACAGTTGTTAGTATGATTGTGATTCACAAGAACCTCCATGAGCCTATGTATATTTTTATTGCTGCTTTGTTAATGAACTCCATGCTTTTCAGCACTGCGATCTACCCAAAGCTTTTGATAGACTTTTTATCTGAAAAACAGATTATAACTTATAATGTGTGTCTCTTCCAGAGTTTTCTATATTATTCTTTAAGTGGTTCTGAATTCTTGCTTTTGGCAGCCATGTCTTATGACAGATATGTGTCCATATGTAAACCTCTGCAATATCCAACTATTATGAGAAAAACTAAAGTGAGTATTTTCCTGGTCTTAGGTTGGCTTGTACCTGCTTGTCATATTGCTATAATCATCATTATATTTGTTGATTTAAAACTCTGTAGCTTCACTTTGAAAGGCATTTTCTGCAACAATTCTCTGAATTATCTTCTCTGTGTGGCGTCAAGAGCAACAATGATACTTGGCTTAGTGGCCCTTTTCAATATTAGTCTTTTTCCAATGCTTTTCGTACTATTCACTTACACAATGATACTTAGAATAGCCTATAGAAGTTGTGGGGAAGTCAGAAAAAAAGCTGCACAAACATGTTTACCTCACCTGCTGGTTTTAATCAACTATTCTTGTTTGCTTACTTATGAAATGATTATTGTTAGACTGGAATCTGATATTTCAAAGATTGTACGCTTTTTAATAAAACTGCAAATAATAATCTATAATCCTCTTTTCAATCCAATCATATATGGACTGAAAATGAAAGAAATTTCTAAACACCTAAGACAGTTGTTCTATCATCCTAGAGGAACGTAACTTTTTTTTAAGTTGATGTCATTTTTGGCTTTTGATGGAAAGGTTTTGTTTGTTCATGTAGTATTTCATGTGGAATCGTTAAAAAAAAAAAGTACAATGATAATTATGAGTGGCTATGTCTCAAATAAAAAATAATGAATACAAGGTGCGGGGGATTAAAATATTTCAAAATCCTGTACTTTTGAGCATGTTGGAGGGGCGGGGCCAGGCCTCAGTTTAGCTTCAAGTTATTATCAAAAGCTTTTTTCTGCATCAAAGTGTGTAGACGTGACCTAACCTAAAAAAAAATTAAACTGTTATAGCTCCTTCCATGAAGGGCACATAAACGTAAAACCTTCTGGGACTGATCTACATTGGCCCCTGAACAATATTCAATGGTTGAATGGTGACATCATCACAGCCCTACCCGTCTGAGAACAGGAAGTGTAATGTTTCACTTTGGATGGTCCATATTTGATACCCTTCACCTAATCAACATAAAACTGACCCCAGTGACACAACATGATGGTCTAAGTTGGTCTCCAGTACTGAAAGGTTTTGACTGGTAGGTTTGGCCATGGTGGCGTGGCAAAGTCTGAACCTCACGCCACGGCCTTACGCTTGGCTCTAAATTACACAAGAACGGTCCAATTTACTCCAAACTGAATATGTTTGTTCTTTGTCAACTCACAAACAGCTCTATTCAATTACATTGGAATTTGGATCAACGACGCCCCCTAGGAAATCATCTTGATCTCCCTCATACATCATCAGATCCACACCAAATTTTGCATGCATCATGGAGGACGAATGTTGGCACGGTCAATTGCGGACATCACTTTAGCCCTGCCCACTGACCACCAAATGACAGGTTTCTTAGCTGATTAACCTTCCCACTTACAATAGGCAGTCATATGTTTCACTGTTGGACGGCGTCCTTAAACTCTCACTCATACAACCTTCATACAACCTTCAAGGTGTCTAATTACACAGTACAAGATGATGTTGAATTCTACTCTGAACGGTCCCTGTTGGCTCCATAGTGTGGGGCTGGCAGATCGGTCAATTTTATGCCTCGCCGTTTGCATACACTTGGGTCTAAAACACACATGATGGTCCAATTTACTCCACACTGAATATGGTTGATCTTTGTCAACCCCTAAACAGCTCTATGGGATCACATTGTAATTTGGATCAACAGCGACCACTAGTAAATTTTAAATGCTTTATCTCCCTCATACATCGTCGTATCCACACCAAATGTTCTCTGCATCATCGTGGCCGAATGCTGAACATGTTGTCAGTTGATGACATCACTTTAGTCCTGCCGACTGACAACCAAATGACAGGTTTCTTAGCTGATTAACCTTCCTTGACAGTCTCCAGAACTTTCATACTTCCTCTGATAAGGCATAATTTTTTTAGATGACATTTCAAAGCATAACAGGAAGTTTTAATTAATATATCGCCACCAAACAGGTCAGCACAGCTTTCATCAAGAACGTTGTATTTTGGCCAAATTTCCAACGCCTCTCGCCAGAGCAGAAGTCGACATGACCAAAAATAGTATGAAAGGTTGCTCATAGTACCACCTAGTGGTAACGTGCAGAATGGAGTAGTGGGCTCAACAGTGGCAAGAAGGCAGCAATGCCAGATCCTACACAGGTCGAGGGACATTAAGCTGTGAGGGCCGCTGCTTGCAGTCTTTCCTGCTCTGCTCCTGTTCATTATTCACCTCCCCCCAGTTCTCTCAGCTGTTCCCCATTTTTTAGCTGATTGGGTTAGGTGTATTGTATCACTTCTTGAATTGTTAGGTGTGTCAGGCTTTCTATTTGATCCGAATTCTTTTTCCTGCGACATTTCTGACTTATTCTAACATATTTGAATAAACACATATTTTCTGTTGCTGCACATGATGTATGGGACCCTCAGAATTCGAATCAGAAAACACTTTATTGCCAACTAGTGTTTCAAATAGACAAGGAATTTGCTTTGGTTGAAAGGTGCTACACATAGACAAAAATACATCTGACGTACATAAATGTAGAAATATATACGTAAAAAAAAAAAACACGTTTTATATGAATGTTATGAGAATTGAGAAAAATAGTGCAACTTTTTATTAAAAATATACAATACAATACACTAATATATAATAACCACAATATAAAATTAAATGTAATTGTATTTACATATGCAGAGATATTTTTATTATTTGCAACAGGAAAGTGTCAGTAGAGGACAAGGGCCTTGTTAATGAGGCCAGCTGCACACGGAAAGAAGCTGTTTTTGTGGTGAGAGGTTTTGGTCTTGATGGACCGCGGCCTCCTGCCAGACGGGAATGTCTCGAACAGTTTGTGTCCAGGGTTGGAGGGGTCATCTGCAATCTTTCCTGCTCGCCTCAGAGTCCTGGAGACATGCAGTTCCTGAAGACAAGGAAGACTGTAGCCAAACACCCTCTCTGCAGAGCGAATGATACGCTGCAGCCTGCCCTTGTCCCTGATGGTGGCAGCAGCAGCATACCAGATGGTGATGGAGGAGTAGAGGCTGGACTCAGTGATGGCACAGAAGAAGTGCACCATCATTGTCTATGGCAGGCTGAACTTCTTCAGCTGCCGCAGGAAGTACATTCTCTGCTTAGCCTTCTTGGTGAGGGAGGTGATGTTCAGCTCTCACTTGAAATCCTGTGTGATGATGGTGCCCAGGAAGCGAAAGGAGTCCACAGGATGATGGGGGGCTGTACTCTTTCTAAAGTCCTGATCATCTCCACTGTTTTCAGAGTTTTTAGCTCCAGATTGTTCTGGCTGCACCAGGATACCAGATGGTCAATCTTCCCCCTTGTAGGCAGACTCATCCGCCCAGAGATGAGCCGAATGAGGGTGGTGTCATCTGCAAACTTCAGGAGCTGAACAGACTGGTGACATGAGGTACAGCTGTTGTGTACAGGGAGAAGAGCAGAGGGGAAAGAACAGGGGAACCGGTGCTGGTGGTCCTGGCATCAGAGACATGTTTTCCTTACTTCACGTGCTGCTTCCTGTGTATCAGGAAGTCTTATCCACCTACAAGTGGAGTCAAGCACGCTCAGCTGGGAGCTGAGCATGTATTACAAAGTTTTTCTTGTAGGGGTAAGTGGTCGCTAGCTTAGCATTAGATTCAGCTCTACTATGGCTACCCGTTCTGTCTCTGCTGCTGTTGCTCCATCTCTTTCTGAGTCTCCTTCTCTTTCCTGCTCTGTGTCAGATGTCCAGTACCCCTCTTCCTTCTTTATTGATAATGGTACATGTAATAAATGTATAATTTTTGTAGCTTTGGAGGGGAGGGTGTTGTGTTGGAATTGGAGGCCTGGCTCCGTGCTGTTGAAAAATCAGCAAATTAGCTCCCTGTAGCAGTTCCCCAGAAGATACAGTAAGATTGTTATTTACACTGGCAGTAATAAAACATGGTTACGTCTAGAAGAGGTCTCTAAATTTGGTGTCGCTTCAGTGTACAAACACAATGTTGCCAAAACATTGCCATTGTTTTGGCAACATTGTCTGCCAAACAATGTTGGACTACAATATGATTTTCTCTGGTCCCCTCCCTGATCTGACCTGTGACGACATGTTTAGCCGCATGCTGTCATTCATCCGCTGGCTGTCTAGGTGGTGTCCTGAAAACAATGTGGGCTACACTGATAATTGGTGAACATTTTGGGGAAAACCTGTTCTGATCCGAAAAAACAACATTCAGATGGACCTGCTCTTCATTGTAGGAATCTGGCCGAATTATTAATTCTCCGAAACTCTGAAAATCCAGGTTCCAGAACAGGAAGCAGAGTCCAGGATTAACATTTCTCTCTGCAGCTTCTGTACTATTACCCACTCATTACCCTATTTAAGAGAGTCTCTTGCGCTCTCTCATAATTGAATAGATTAAAAACTAATCTAAAAGGAGCAGACCATACAAATCTCATAAAAATAAACACAACTCCGACTGAAAAGAAAAAAACAATGTGGGTTACTGAACATAAACTCTCTCTACAAAAACTTTGTTGGGTAATGACTTGATTTGAGATAATCAGATGCATTTATTTCGTCTCTTAGAAACCTAGTTGTAGCAAAAGAATTATGTTTGAATAAATCAGCCAAATCCTTCAAATTATTAAAATTTTCACATACCTCAAAATACTGGGTGAGTAGGAAGAGTTGCAACTATTTTTCAGTCTGATTTATTGATTAGTCCCAGTCCAATAAAGTGCTTCAATTATTTTAAATATTTAGCCCTTAGTTTTCCTCATCCAAACTGCAAAGCACTAAAACAACTCCTAACCCTTACTCTCATTTTTTAAATCTGTTCTGATTATCTGATTTAGTTTTAAATACCAAAAAGGTCTTATAGTAATACATTTTAACATTCAAGTTGACATGGAAAGTGATAGCCTAAATATAGCCTTTAATGCTATCTTAGACTCAACTGGCTTTGCTCAAAACATCCACAAACCTACCCACTTTTGTCTTCATACTCTGGACCTTGTGCTTACATATGTGAGTGTGACAAACAACAACAATAACAATTTCCACTCCTATGCTGATATTACTCAGCTTTATTCATCCAAAAATCCTGATAAATCCAACAATTTAGACCAACCACAGGCATGTCTTGAACACAAATACTTGCATGACTTTACATTTTCTGCTTCTAAATTCAGACAAGACAGAAGTTGTCATCTTTGCACTGGACTCTTTTAAAAAGAAACTGCTTAGTCAATCAATTAATGTGGATGGCACTAAACTGGCAAGCGGTAATAAAGTAAAAAACTTTGGAGTTATTTTTGTCTGGGACATATCATTTAAATTGGATATTAAACAGGCTTCTAGGATTTCCTTCTTTTACCTCCGGGATATTTCCAAAATTAGAATCATCCTGTCCAGGAGTAACACCAAGAAACTAGTCCATGCATTTGTTATTTCAAGGCTGGACTACTGTAATTCTCTACCATCAGAAAGTGCACAAAATGCAGTTAAAAGCCTCCAGCTGATCCAAAGCACTGCAGCATAAGCTTTGATGAAAATTTAAAAGAGATACAATTTTTCTTCTATTTTAGCTTCCCTTCATTGGCTCCCTTTTAAAACCAGAATACGGTTTAAAATTCTCCTTCTCACATATAAAACCCTTAATGATCAAGCTCCATCATACATCAGAGATCTGATTGTTCCATATATTCCTAACAGAGCACTTCGTTCTCAAACTGCAGGTTTACTGGTGATTCCTAGAGTCTCTAAAAGTAGAATGGGAGGCAGATCTTTTATTTATCAGGTTCCTATCCTGTGGAACCAACTCCAGTTTTAGTCATTATTTTAAAAGTAGACCTAAAACTTTCCTTTTGATAAGTCTTTTAGAGTGGCTTAGGTTATCAAGTTTTTAATCCTCATATTCCCATTGAAACTCTAAGATCTCCACACTAGAAGCTTTTAGTTGTTCCCAGGACTCGGCTCGTGACCAGAAGAGACAGAGGAATTTCAGCCACAGGTTCTAGGCTATGGAACTGTGTCCCTCATTCTGTAAGGTCTGCTGGAAGATGATTTTAAATCTTAAACAAACTCATCTTTTTAAATTGGCTTTTAGTTTCAGAGAGCATGACCATTAGGCCGGTCCTTGTTTCTTCTATGCTTTTTATTGCTCCTTGTATTGCTTATATTTTTAACCTTGTATGTTATTGCTTATAGGTTTTATATTGTTGTTATTTTATTTTCCTTTTCGTACTCGTTGTTGTACTCATACTCGTTGTCTTCCGCTTATTCGGGACTGGGTCGCGAGGGCAGCAGGCTCAGCAGAGACACCCAGACATCCCTCTCCCCAGACACCTTCTCCAGCTCCTCCGGGGAGAGCCAAAGGCGCTCCCAGGCCAGCCGAGAGACATAGTCCGTCCAGCGTGTCCAGGGCCGTCCCCTGGGCCTCCTCCTGGTGGGACGTGCCTGGAACACCTCCCGAGGAAGGCGTCCAGGAGGCATCCGGTATAGATGCCCGAGCCACCTCAACTGGCTCCTCTCGATGTGGAGGAGCAGCGGCTCTACTCCGAGCCCCTCCCGGATGGCCGAGCTCCTCACCCTATCTCTAAGGGAGTGCCCGGCCACCCAACGGAGGAAACTCATTTCAGCCGCTTGTATCCGGGATCTCGTTCTTTCGGTCATGACCCGAAGTTCATGGCCATAGGTGAGGGTAGGAACGTTGACTGACCGGTAAATCGAGAGCTTCGCTTTTCGGCTCAGTTCTCTCTTCACTACAACGGACAGGCACAGCGCCTGCATTACTACGGCAGCCGCACCGATCCGTCTGTCGATCTCCCGCTCCATTCTTCCCTCGCTTGTGAACAAGACCCCGAGATACTTAAACTCCTCCACTTGAGACAGGAACTCCCCTCCAACCTGAAGAGGACAAGCCACCCTTTTCCGGTCAAGAACCATGGCCTCGGACTTGGAGGAGCTGATCCTCATCCCAGCCGCTTCACACAAAATCCTCTGGTCCCCAAACCAGACCCCCTCCGGCCCTTGGCTGCATCTAGAAATCCTGTCCATAAAAGTTATGAACAGGATCGGTGACGATGGGCAGCCCTGCCGGAGTCCAACATCCACTGGAAAAAAGGTCCGACTTAGAGCCGGCAATGCGAACCAAACTCCTGCTCCACTTGTACAGAGATCGGATGGCCCCTACTAAAGGGCTCCCGACTCCATACTACTGGAACACCCCCCACAGGCCATCATGAGGGACACAGTCAAATGCCTTCCCCAGGTCCACAAAACACATGTGAACCGGTTGGGCAAACTCCCATGAACCCTCGAGTACCCTGTAGAGGGTATAGAGCTGGTCCAGTGTTCCACGGCCGGGAAGAAAACCACACTGCTCCTCCTGAAGCCGAGGTTCGACTATCGGCCGGACTCTCCTCTCCAATATCCTGGCGTAGGCCTTACCAGGGAGGCTGAGGAGTGCAATCCCCCCTGTAGTTGGAACACACCCTCAAGTGCACTGATGGACACCCTTATGTTTGAACATGGTGTTCATTATGGACAATCCATGACTAGCACAGAAGTCCAGTAACAAAACACCACTCGGATTCAGGTCAGAGAGGCCATTCCTCCAGGTGTCACTGTCGTTTCCCACGTGGTCGTTGAAGTCCCCCAGCAGAATAATGGAGTCCCTGGGAGGGGCACTATCCAGCACCCCTGACATGGACGCCAAGAAGGCCGGGTACTCCGCACTACCGCTTGGCCCGTTGGCCGAAACGACAGTCAGAGACCTGTCCCCAACCCGAAGGCACAGGGATGCGACCCTCTCATCCACCGGGGTAAACCGTTTTTTTCTTTTTACATATACAGCACTTTGGTTTCCCTTGGGCTTGTAAAGCACTTTATAAATTAAGAGGATGAAACTCTGCTATTTTAGTCCTTTTAAATCTTATTTCTGCTTTTGTTTTGGAGACCACAATGGTCATAGTCGAACCCCGAGTCACCACAATGTAGACCACAATGGCTTCATAGAGACCGTGCGTCTCTGTAGGGAACTTCTCTGCGACAATTTGCTTCACAGGCCTCAGAGGAAAAAGTAAACAACTTTTACACCTTAATTTCCCCGTTCATGAATGAAGATCCCGGATACACAGACAGTATTTCATTCGTACTTATCTTTGCATATGATCGATGATCGTATGGCTTCCTTGGATCCAGTTGAAGAGTTTATGTCTGTTTGCCAGCAAAGAGACATCAGCGAAAGAGACATTAGCGCACTGGGCCTCTCCTGACCGGTCCCTCTCGAAGGCCGTGGGGAAAGAGAGCGGATGTAGCAACAGCTGTGCTTTTATTTGGGTAGTGGCGTCACAGGAAGTCCGCAGTTATCCCGTTTCCTGGCTGTGCCGGAAGAAGGTTAATGCACTTTAGTTTGAAAAGTTCCACAAGAGTTCGCACCGGAGTTGCAATAATTTTCACACCATAATAATACTGCTTTTAAAACCTTAATAATTTCTCTAGTTCAAAACCATAAAAAAGAAAACGATTAAAACAGAATATAGGGTGTTGGAAATTATTTACCATCTTCATACCTTGTTTGATAGATTTTACAGGATTGATTCTGGACTGCAACGGCTTGCCATGTCTTTTAGGAACGCCTTTATCTCAGTTATAACACACCTGCAGATCATCTCAAACTCCTCCTTTGTGATGACATCTTTGAAGTGGCTCCACTCTTTACCACCAACCTTACAGTTCGATGTTGCACTGTGAAAGTGAGAAGCTTAAGAACAGCCTTTCTACTGGTGACTCTTCAACTGTAAGGACTGGTCTGAGAAACCTGACTGCCTATAGGAGCCCCACCACCCATCCTGAACAGAGTCGTCTCCTGGTCAACCGTCTGAATGGCTTCTACTGCAGACATGACAAGAAGCCATTCACACCTCAAATCATCCCCTCCAAATCCCATTCAGGAACAAATTCCTCCCATAAAGTAACCAACCCCCTACCTTCAGATCCTCTGCCTGCACTAAAGATCTCAGAGGAAGATGTCAACAGGCTCTTTCAGCGCATGAAAACAAAGAAAGCTGGAGGACCTGATAACGTCTGAAAGCCTGTGCAAATCAACTCGCTCCAATCTTCACAAGGATCTTCAACAAATCACTGGAGAAGTGTGAGGTCCCCTCCTGCCTCAAACGATCCACCATCATCCTGGTTCCTAAGAAACCCACCATTGTAGGATTAAATGACTACAGGCCTGTAGCCCTGATGTCTGTGGTCATGAAATCCTTTGAGCGGCTGGTGTTGAAGCACCTGAAAGACATCACAGGCCCCCTGCTGGACCCCTCACAATTTGCTTATCGAGCAAACAGGTCGGCAGATGATGCTGTTAACTTAGGTCTACACTTCATCCTGCAACATCTCGACCGTCCAGGGACGTACACCAGGATCCTGTTTGTAGACTTCAGCTCGGCCTTCAACACCATCATACCAGACATCCTCCACCAGAAGCTCACCCAGCTCAACGTCCCAGCCTCCACCTGTCAGTGGATCAACAACTTCCTGATGGACCGACAGCAGCAGGTGAGGCTGGGGAGCATCTTCTCCCAATCCAGATCAATAAGTACTGGTGCCCCCCAGGGGTGTGTTCTATCCCCACTCCTCTTCTCTCTGTACACAAATGACTGCACCTCAGCGGACCCGTCCGTGAAACTCCTTAAGTTTGCAGATGACACCACTGTCATTGGACTGATCCAGGACGGTGATGAGTCTGCATACAGACAGCAGGTGGATCGGCTGGTACACTGGTGCAGTCAGAACTACCTTGAACTCAACCCACTCAAGACTGTGGAAATGGTGGTGGACCTTCGGAGAACACCACCCCCATACACCCCCTCACCATCCTCAACAACACTGTATTGGCCATGGACCATTTCAGGTTCTTAGAAACCACCATCTCTGAGGACCTGAGATGGTCTTCACACATAGACACTGTTCGAAAGAAGGCCCAGCAGAGACTGTACTTCCCGAGGCAACTCAAGAAGTTCAACCTTCCACAGGAGCTGCTGGTCATCTTCTACACTACCATCATTCAATCTGTCCTGTCTTTATCCATCTCAGTGTGGTTTGGCTCATCCACAAAACAGGACAGGTGCACACTGCAACGAATAATCAGGAATGCAGAGAGAATAATCAGGGCTGACCTTCCCTCCATCCAGGACTTATACAGGTCTAGGGTCAGGAAAAGAGCTGCTAAAATCTCTGCAGACCCCACACACCCTACACATAAACTATTCAGAGCTTTACCTTCAGGCTGCCGCTACAGAGCACTGTTTACTAAAACCAGCCGCCACAGAGACAGTTTCTTCCCCCAGGCTGTTTCTCTGTTGAACATTTAATACCAAACAACAGCATACAGATGTTGCAAATGCCCCTTTTTATTATATATGTGTATATTGTACATTGTAAATATGTATATTCTGTAATACAAAAACAAAACCAAAGAGCAAAGTGTACCGGAGTCAAATTCCTTGTTTGTATGTACGAACTTGGCAATAAAGCTGATTCTGATTCTGATTCTGAAAAGGTGTTTGTCTTTTAACTGGTGGTTTGGGTTGTGGCTGGCGCCAGTTATCACAAGCTGAGCATATCTACGAGTCTCCTGCATAGAGAGATTCTCTTTTATGCAATGCATGGTCACTTCATACTGCACGCTAACGTGGAGGTTGTGAAGACATTACGACTTAAAAGCGTGGTCTTCTTCAAGACCTGGAGCATAACATCCCTGAAAATAAGCAGTCTTTAAACGGTGGAAATATTCTCGGGGAGGTTCATCTTGTTTTTGCAAAACTGCCAAAGCATCAATAGTGGCAGCGGCTTCATCTCTGTAAACATAGTACTCTTCTCTAAGAGCCTGGCAGAGAGCTGGATAGCTGTCACTAATTTCGGGAGGAAGAGTTTTTATGAACACATGAACACTCTTACCTGTTGTTTTCCAAATAAGCCTCAGCTTCTCACGATCAGTAGGAAAACGCAAGTCAAGAAGACAATGTTCAACCTCAAGCAGGTAGGCATCAATATTTGCCTCCTGGCTACCTGGATCAAAAACTTCTAGGTCTCTAGCAAGGAATTCAAAATGTTTGAAACGGACACCATGCTCCCAAGGTGGACCACGTCCATCTGAGAAGTCACGTTAGTTAGGTTCATGAAATGGTGGAAGAAAACAAGTTTTCTCATGATTTAAATGAGAGCTTTCTAATGAATGGACTCGTGCTAGTGGTGGTGGGTGAGGTTGGATTGAGTCACCTGAGAGCCATGTGCGTCTCTCCTGGCCCCTAGGGGTCGACACAGAGTCAGAAAGGAGAGGGGTGCCGATCAGGCTGGAAGGGTGCTCCTCCCACCGAATTGGGCCACTTGTGCACGCTGAGTCCGGCACTCGATCATCTTTGTGGTTGGTCACTGCAATGGGATTTGACAGGAAACCACTGGAGACCATCTGACTTCCAACACTTTTGTTAAGGTCTGTGGAAGTAAGTTGAACACTTTGACTAAATTTAGGAAGGGGAGACTCTGACCTAGGTGCTGGATGCCTGCTGTCTGAGTCTGCCCCCTGCTGTGCCGGAAGAAGGTTAATGCACTTTATTTTGAAAAGTTCCGGAAGAGTTCGTACCGGAGTTTGATGTTGAAATCCATGGCTGTGGTTCCCAACAAGAACAGTTTTGAGCCTGTCAGTGCTGCTTGCAGTTCTAGTCTTTATGGTTCCAAGCTTGCGGGAGCAAGCGAAGGCCATGTAAGGCCGTTCACCTGCTCCCAATGGAGCATGGAACCCTATTGTATTTGTACTGTCTTTTCATTATTATTAGGCCCGAGCAGCAAAGCAGCTGCGAAGGCCTATTGTAATCGCTCAAATTCTTATTATTATTCCGTTGCCTCTTTGCGGGGCAATATGGGGACTTTGCCATACCCCAAAACTCACCAAACTTCACCCAAAATTGTCCCCCGCGTGAAATTCTTGATCCTTAATGTCGTCATCAGTGGGCGTGGCCAAACCACTTAGCCACGCGCCCAAATGTGAGATAGCCCGAACCGTTAGTCGTAGAGATCTGAAATTTGGCACAATGCTAGAACTCCTCAAAACAAGAAAAAAAGTATCTTGGGGGTATGCCCTAAAATGCAAAGGAAGTTGGCCATTTTGGGTCAAAGGCCGATTTTTGCCCGTTTTTCACTTTTACTCACCTCGAACTTAAACAAACTCCTCCTAGGGATTTTGAGCTATCGACTTCATATTTGGCCTATATGCAGTTAAGGGATGGGTGATTAAAAGTTATCAAAATCGTGAGTTTTTGGCCATTTTTAGGGGGCGTGGCCGGGGCACGAACTTGGCGTTCGTGCCGAAAGTGAAAAATTGCAATAACTTTCCCAAAAAAAATACAAATCACACCAAATTTGGCAGGAAGGAGGGCCTTCGGCTTCCCGACGATCCTATGGGGTCATATGCTGACATCATCAAAGCCACGCCCCCTCAGAACCGGAAGTCACTTTTTTCACTTGGAAAGGTGCCTCTATGACCCACTTGACCCAATCAACTTGAATCTGTGTCAGAAGACAGATAACTAGTGGGTCTAACTTCGTTTGAAGCACAGTGAGGTTTCATAAAAGGGCGTGGCAAGGGTGGTGCTGCAAAGTAGGACGTCACGCCATGGCCATACGGTTGGCTTTAATTTCCACATACATCATTTGATCTGCACCAAATTCCATGTGATTGAACCTTGTCCAGTCCCCAACAGAAATCTGATGACATATTTGGTGGGCGTGGCCTAATTCGTCAACAGCGCCCCCTAG
This sequence comes from Girardinichthys multiradiatus, assembly GCF_021462225.1. NCBI lineage: Eukaryota > Metazoa > Chordata > Actinopteri > Cyprinodontiformes > Goodeidae > Girardinichthys > Girardinichthys multiradiatus. The sequence goes on from NC_061800.1 coordinate 11,490,545, forward strand.
AAAATTTCAAAAAATCAGCCCCAAGCCATGCTTTGACCGAGAATTCTGAAATTTGGTACACATATGTAACTTCTCAAGACCTACAAAAAAGTCTATTGGAGCATTGGTCCAAACACCACAGAAGTCGGCCATTTTGGATTGAAGTTGCCATTTTGACCCTCTTTTGGGCGTTCTTAGCCCGCATATCTGAGCAAACTCCTCCTACAGCTTTTGACTTAGAGACTTGAAAATCACTCAGTATACTCTTAAGGGATTGGGGATCAAAAGTTATCAAAACCTTGTTGATACATGAAAGCGTGTGGACGTGGCCACGCATCAAAATATGACTTCTCACCATAAAACACTAAATTGATATAGCTCCTACAAGGAAAGTCACAGACAAATGAAACCTTCTGGGATTCATCTGCCTCTAGGCCTCAACAATATTCACTGATCAGATGCTGACATCATCGAAGCCCCGCCCCCTGAGAACAGGAAGTATCACGTTTTCCTTTACAGACTCAATGTTTGATGATCTTCACCTAATCAATGTCAAACTGTCCCAAGTAACAGATAACATGATGGTCTTAGACTGTCGCCAGTACTTACTGCTGTAGCTGGAGGGTGTGGCTATGATGGCGTGGCGAATTCTGATGTCACGCCACAGCCATATGTTTGGCTCTAAATTACACATGCATGGTCCGAATCACTCCAAACTGAATATGCTTGATATTTGTCAGCCCCCAAACAGCTCTATTGGATTACATTTAAATCTGGATCAACAGCGCCCCCTAGGGCACTTCAAGGGCTATATCTCCCTCATTCATCATCGGATCCACTTCAAATGTAGTATACATGATCATGAGTTAATGATGAACATTTTGACACAGTCAATTGATGATTTTGTTTTAGCCCCGCCCACAAACAAACAAGCGACTGCAGCGTCCTTCTGGAAGGTCCGATTTACTCTAAATTTTGAATGCTTTTTGCCACACTGAAACTCTGCATGACCGAAGATCATATGACATGTTGCTCACAGTACCACTTAGTGATCACGTGTTGAAGTGAAGCGGTGTCATCGTTGGTGGCGTGTATGAGGTGGTGCCAGGCTCCTGCGGTCGCTCAACAGCCCGAGTTGCGCTGAGGGGTGCGAGGGCCTTCAAAGCTGCTTGCAGGTTTCTAGTTATTATTCTTCTGGGGACTTTTGGCGGCGCAATATGGGGACTTTGCCATATCCCAAAACTCACCAAATTTTACCCAAAGTGTCCCCCGCATGAAATTTTTGTTCTTTAATGTCGTCGTCAGTGGGCGTGCCCAAACCACTTAGCCACGCCCCCAAACGTGAGATAGGCCAAACCGTAAGTCGTACAGATCTGAAATTCGGCACAATGCTAGAACTCCTACAACCAAGAAAAAAAGTCTCTTGGGGGTATGCCCTAAAATGCACAGGAAGTCGGCCATTTTGGGTCAAAGGCCGATTTTTGCCCGTTTTTCACTTTTACTCACCTCGAACTTTAACGTACTCCTCCTAGGGATTTTCAGCTATCGGCTTCATATTTGGTCAATTTGCAGATAAGGCATGGGGGATTAAAAGTTATCAAAATCGTGAGTTTTTGGCCATGTTTAGGGGGCGTGGCCGGGGCACGAACTTGGCGTTCGCGCCGAAAGGGAAAAATTGCAATAACTTTCCCAAATAAATTCCAAATCACACCAAAACTGGCATGAAGGAGGGCCATCGCGTTCGCGACAATCCTATGGGGTCATATACTGACATCATCAAAGCCACGCCCCCTCAGAACAGGAAGTCACTTTTTTCACTTGGAAAGGTGCCTCTCAGACCCTATTGACCCAATCAACTTCAAACTGTGTCACAAGACAGATAACTAGTGGGTCTAACTTCGATTGAAGCACAGTGAGTTTTCATAAAAGGGCGTGGCCATGGCGGCGCAGCAAACTCAGACGTCACGCCATAGCCATACGTTTGCCTCTAATTTCCACATACATCATCTCATCTGCACCAAATTCAATGTGATTTAACCTTGTCCAGTCCCCAACAGAAATCTGATGACATATTTGGTGGGCGTGGCCTAATTCGTCAACAGCGCCCCCTAGAAAATTTCAAAAAATCAGCCCCAAGCCATGCTTTGACCGAGGAATCTGAAATTTGGTACACATCTGTAACTTCTCAGGACCTACAAAAAACTCTCTTGGAGCATTGGTCCAAACCCAACAGGAAGTCGGCCATTTTGGATTGAAGTTGCCATTTTTACAATTTTTTGGGCGTTTCTAACCCGCATATCTGAACAAACTCCTCTTACAGATTTTGACTTAGAAATTTGAAAATCACTCAGTATACTCTTAATGGATTGGGGATCAAAAGTTATCAAAACCTTTTTGATACATGAAAGCGTGTGGGCGTGGCCATGCCTCAAAATATGACTACTCGCCATAAAACACTACATTGATATAGCTCCTACAAGGAAAGTCACAGAGAAATGAAACCTTCTGGGATTCATCTGCCTCTAGGCCTCAACAATATTCACTGATCAGATGCTGACATCATCGAAGCCCCGCCCCCTGAGAACAGGAAGTATCACGTTTTCCTTTACAAACTCAATGTTTGATGTTCTTCACCTAATCAATGTCAAACTGTCCCAAGTAACAGATAACATCATGGTCTTAGACAGTCGCCAGTACTTACTGCTGTAGCTGGAGGGTGTGGCTATGATGGCAAATTCTGATGTCACGCCACAGCCATACGTTTGGCTTTAAATTACACATGCATGGTCCGAATCACTCCAAACTGAATATGCTTGATCTTTGTCAGCCCCCAAACAGCTCTCTTGGATTACATTTAAATCTGGATCAACAGCGCCCACTAGGACACTTCAAGGGCTATATCTCCCTCATTCATCATCGGATCCACTTGAAATGTAGTATACATAATCATGAGTTAATGATGGACATTTTGACACAGTCAATTGATGATTTTGTTTTAGCCCCGCCCACAAACAAACAAGCGACTGCAGCGTCCTTCTGGAAGGTCCGATGTACTCGAAATTTTGAATGCATTTTGCCAGACCAAAACTCTGCATGACCGAAGATCATATGACATGTTGCTCACAGTACCACTTAGTGACGACGTGTTGAAGTGAAGCGGTGTCATCGTCGGTGGCGTGTATGAGGTGATGCCAGGCTCCTGCGGTTGCTCAACAGCCCGAGTTGCGCTAAGGGGTGTGAGGGCCTTCAAAGCTGCTTGCAGGTTTCTAGTTATTATTAGGCCCGAGCAGGAAAAAAAGGGCCTATTGTAATCGCTCGAATTCTTATTATTCTTTGTTTTTTCCGCTGCCTCTTTGCGGGGCAATATGGGGACTTTGCCATGCACCAAAACTCACCAAACTTCACCCAAAATTGTCCCCCGCGTGAAATTCTTGATCCTTAATGTCATCGTCGGTGGGCGTTGCCAAACCACTTAGCCACGCCCCCAAACGTGAGATAGGCCGAACCGTAAGTCGTACAGATCTGAAATTCGGCACAATGCTAGAACTCCTACAACCAAGAAAAAAAGTCTCTTGGGGTTATGTCCTAAAATGCACAGGAAGTCGGCCATTTTGGATTAAAGGCCGATTTTTGCCCGTTTTTAACTTTTACTCACCTCGAACTTTAACGTACTCCTCCTAGGGATTTTCAGCTATCGGCTTCATATTTGGTCAATATGCAGATAAGGCATGGAGGATTAAAAGTTATCAAAATCGTGAGTTTTTGGCCATGTTTAGGGGGCGTGGCCGGGGCACGAACTTGGCGTTCGCGCCAAAAGTGAAAAATTGCAATAACTTTCCCAAAAAAATTCCAAATCACACCAAAGTTGGCAGCAAGGAGGACCTTTGGGTTCCCGACAATCCTATGGGGTCATATGCTGACATCATCAAAGCCACGCCCCCTCAAAACAGGAAGTCACTTTTTTCACTTGGAAAGTTGCCTCTCTGACCCTCTTGACCCAATCAACTTGAAAGTGTGTCACAAGACAGATAACTAGTGGGTCTAACTTCGATTGAAGCACAATGAGTTTTCATAAAAGGGCGTGGCCGTGGTGGCGCCGCGAATTCAGACGTCACACCATGGCCATACGTTTGCCTCTAATTTCCACATAGATCATCTAATCTGCATCACATTCAATGTGATTGATCCTTGTCCAGTCCCCCACAAAGATCTGATGACATATCCGGTGGGCGTGGCCTAATTCGTCAACAGCGCCCCCTAGAATATTTGAAAAAAACAGCCCCAAGACATGCTTTGACCGAGGATTGTGAAATTCGGTACACATATGTCACTTCTTAGGACCTACAAAAAAGTCTCTTGGAGCATTGGTCCAAACCCCACAGGAAGTCGGCCATTTTGGATTGAAGTTGCCATTTTGACCCTGTTTTGGCCGTCTCTAACCCGCATATCTGAGCGAACTCCTCCTACAGCTTTTGACTTAGAGACTTGAAAATCACTCTGTATACTCTTAAGGGATTGGGGATCAAAAGTTATCAAAACCTTTTTGATACATGAAAGCGTGTGGGCGTGGCCACGCCTCAAAATATGACTTCTCGCCATAAAACACTAAATTTATATAGCTCCTACAAGGAAAGTCACAGACAAATGAAACCTTCTGGGATTGATCTGCCTCTAGGCCTCAACAATATTCACTGATCAGATGCTGACATCATCGAAGCCCCGCCCCCTGAGAACAGGAAGTAGCAGGTTTTCCTTTCCAGAGTCAATGTTTGATGTTCTTCACCTAATCAATGTGAAAATGTTCCAAGTAACAGCTAACATGATGCTCTTAGACAGTCGACAGTACTTACTGCTTTAGCTGGAGGGTGTGAATATGATGGCGTGGCGAATTCTTATGTCATGCCACGGCCATACGTTTGGCTCTAAATTACACATGCATGGTCCGATTCACTCCAAACTGAATGCTTGATCTTTGTCATCCCCCAAACAGCTCTATTGGATTACATTTAAATTTGGATCAATAGCGCCCCCTAGGACACTTCAAAGGCTATATCCCCCTCACACATCATCAGATCCACTTGAAAGTTAGTATACATGATCATGAGTTAATGATTGACATTTTGACACAGTCAATTGATGATGTCGTTTTAGCCCCACACACAAACAAACAAGTGAGTGCAGCTTCCATCTGGAAGGTCAGATTTACTCGAAATTTTGAATGCTTTTTGCCAGACTGAAACTCTGCATGACCGAAGATTATATGACATGTTGCTCAAAGTGCCACCTACTGGCGACGTGTTGAAGTGACGCGGTGTCATCGTATGTAGGAGGCGATGCCAGGCTCCTGCGGTCGCTCAACAGCCCGAGTTGCGCTGAGGGGTGCGAGGGCCTTCAAAGCTGCTTGCAGGTTTCTAGTTATTATTATTATTATTATTCTCTGCTAAACGTTGTTAGGCACAAGAACCAGAGAATGCTGGAAAACAACTGACATAGCAACCTAGTAGGAAATCGCAACCACTATTCAGATAATAAAAGTCAAATCACCTAATAACAAGGGGGTGCTATTAAATATGACATCGCATTTTGGTTATAGCTTATACTACTCCAAAGGTTTATATCACGTTGTTCTTTGGATGATTCTGCACAGCGCCATAGAAAGAGAGAGTTACGACACTCCCATTGACCTCTATAGAAAGAATGGAATGCGGAAGTCACATGGGTCATGGAGCTGCTAATAGTTCCAAACACAACTCCAGCATTGGACGTACTTCATTCTCTGTGTTTCGTAAGGATTTTTTACGGTAAGATGATGAAAATACAACATTATCTTGATATTGTGAGGCTTTAGTTGACTGTTCTGTATCGCAGTTTAGCAATTATATTTTATATCGGCAGGTTTAGTTAATTAAGCATGTTAACTCGCTTGTTGTATTTTAATCGCAACTAGCTCATTGCACACATGGCGGGTTTAGACGGGTCTATCTCATTGTGTCTGATTCAGCATTTTAAAATGTCCATTACAGCTTACATTCTTAACATTGATAATTTTCTATTTTTTTTTATTGTAATTCCAGCAAATGAACTAGCACCTCTTTAAAAATACTGTGATATTGACATGGTTAATTTAGTTAAAGTTATAGATTGTTTGTCAACAACGGCCAAATAAATGGGGACATTATCATTAAACGTGATTGTGAAGATGAGTCATTTTTTATTATTCTTTTCCAGGTAAACCACACAAGAATGGCTTAAATGAATTGCTGAACCATGTTGCACACAAAGCACCACAAAGGTAACACGATCTCATTTTTCTGTCCTTAAAAATAAGAACTGAATCAAGATGTATGAACAAAATGATTTTAAGACCGTCACAAAGTTGGTATTTACAGCAAGACTGTTACTTAACATTTGTTCTATGTAATTAGTTTTGCATTTGCCAGTCATGGGTGAAGTTGAAATAGATATTAGAATCTATCTAAAGACAGAACAAGAAATTAAGAATTATTATTGGAACTTATCAGCATCAATACACAGTAGAACAGTAACAAAAAATACTTTTAAACAATCAAAGGTCCATGATAGCAGTCAAGTTGTTTGTTGGGGTGCAAGATGTTGGACCACTTGTTTGCTGAATATTGGACCATTCGCATGTTGTTGGACATCACTATGCCTTTCCAACGGCATCGGCCATTTTGTATCCAGGACAGTCCGCTCCTACATATCCCGTCGAACATTGCGACTGATATGATGGGCGTCCCAAGTCTGACGTCACAGGACGCTATATATGAAGACACCCAGTTTGAACATACGCCTTCAGCTGGAGACCGGGTCCGGCTACCAACATCTGAAGCATCACCTGGAGAAGAGTCCCGAGTGGATCTCATTTATTCTCTCTCGTTGGCCAATGAACAATTCATAACTGAGGTTTCTGGACTAAGAAGGCCAGAAATTTCACTTTGCCGATTGAAGACGTGAGTTTAACACGTAACTAAAAACACAGAGTTTCGAGGAGACGAACCGCCACCGTGTTTTATCCTAGTCGACTTTGATGGTCAGATCATATTTTTCCCTTTCGCCAAGGAGGCCAGAGGACGAAGATTGCTTTTCCTGAAGTTAACTGTGGACGCACAGTAACTTCCAACTTCCACCCCATTCTCTCTCACTCTTAAAGTTAATTTCTAAGCGGCCCGCCTACTGCATTCAGCTGCAGAAAACCAGTGCTGATAAGCAGCAGACCTGCCCCCAGTGTCCACTGGGCGTAATTACAGTTGTGACCAACATTCTCCCAGTCAGGTAGAGAACAACACCTACATCTGGTGGCCATTTAATAAAATTGCAGTTGCAGCTGGATTTCCCAAACTGCAGACCTGCACTCGGTACCATCTGGTGGTCACTAGTGAGAATTACATTTCCTACTTTGATTTTAAACACTCAATTCATTAACACAGGCAGATAATTCCATCACCTATGATCAAAAGGGCATAACTTAAAGTTGAAAGTTGAAGTTACAGATCATTCATTACCACTTTTGGATAAAATTTAAACGTTTTTGCTGGGTTTTATTGTGTGAAGCATGTTTTAATCTGACTCATAAAACTAACTTAGTTGTCTAACAGGAAGGTAGGTGGTTCATATTAGAGAACACTAACATTTATTTGAAGCTAAGAACAGCATTGAATGTTAGTTTCGGTTCCCATTTTTAAAATTTTATTTTGAATTTTATTTTGGGTTATTTCAAAATTCTTTCTCTTCTTTCTTTCCCTCTTTGTGTGTGTTTGCTTGATTACTCCCATTAAAGCATAGACTTGGGTAAGCCACAGTTTGAACGGTCAAACCTGTGTGCCCATTTTAAGCAAACCCATAAACCTGGAAGATACATATATGAATCAGACAGCTAGCTGAATAGCTTAGCCTGTTTGTGTTGCTAATTAATTTAGCTATCATTAAATCACTGAACAGCTTAGCCTGTTGTGTGCTGCTAAATAATTTAGCTATCATTTAATCACTGAACAGCTTAGCTTGTTTGTGCTACTAATTAATTTAGCTATCACTTAATCACTGAACAGCTTGGCCTGTTTGTGCTGCTAATTAATTTAGCTTTCATTTAATCACTGAACAGCTTAACCTGTTTGTGCTGCTAATTAATTTAGCTATCATTTAATCACTGAACAGCTTAGCCTGTTTGTGCTGCTAATTAATTTAGCTATCATTTAATCACTGAGCAGCTTGGGCTGTTTGTGTGCTGCTAATTAATTTAGTAATCATTGGTCACTGAACAACTCAGTCTGTTGCGTTGCTGCTAATTTCTTTAGTGGTGGTTCATAGATAAACAGTTTTGTGTGTTTGCATTATGCATTTTGGGCCAAAGATGGAGGGAACATCCCATACTGCATCTGGAGATGTGTGCATGGTGGAGGACCCCATAGGAATGCAGGCACAAGAGGTGATTGGGTCATTGATTATGTTGTCCCCAGAGGAACGTAAAGGTCTCAATGAGTATGGCACTGAGCAATGTGAAGCCAGGATTCAGGAGTTGCTCCAAGTCATTAAACACCCACCAAAGGACAGACGGGTCTCAGATGTGTTAGGACAGCTCACTCTGTTATATCAGCGAAGGTTAATGTTGGAAGTTGACCAGCGTGTTAAACTGCAGTTTGAGCTGAATGATACTTTGCAGACGGTGGATGTCCTTAGAGGTGAAATAACACAAGTTGGAAATAGATTGGAAGCAATAGAGTGTAGCCATGCCACCCCTCCCCCCCTGGAAGAATGGAGGGACGAACCGAAACCCACCTCACAGGTTGATACCTTTGGAGGTGAGCCACACCTGCGATACCCTGAGAGAACCTGCAGGTCAGATCTGGAGGATGTAGAAGCTGCTCTCCAGAGATTACCTTTCCAGGCTCATGGAGTTCCCCATACATCCACTGAGGCAAGAACAGGTGTTAGTAGTCAGAATAGGTTCAATGGTGCGGTGCCCCATCCCACTGCGATCAGCAGCCATGAACGGTACCTGGCTGGGGACCCAGTAGGTGTAAATAGTTCACGTCTCAGATGCGAGCAGCCTTCAAACTTGACTCGCAGTACGGTCCTCTACAATCCCTCACCTCTGCCAAGGCAACAGGAAAGCCGCCCCTGGGATTCAGGTGGTTCCTACCGCCCTCAACCGCTGCCCAGGACCCAAGTCCGGGAAGCACAGGGCCCACTGTTGTACCGGGAGCAGCCTCCACTGCCTCCTCTGAGGATGAGGCGTGATGCACTGATACACCCTGAGTGCAGCCGGAGTGAACTCTCCGATGATGACTCAGATGGGCCGTCACCAATCCCTGAGAGTGGATTGCGCACCCGCCAGCTTGAGTCCCTTGCCAAAGACAGAGCGTTTCGATCCTAATAATGCAGAATCAAACATTAGGGAAGTTGAACGCTGTCTTCTAGATTTGTATTGCCCATCAGCACGGGAAAAACTGAAGCTCATCTGGAAGACAACATCCAGGAGCGTCCATGTTTTCATGGAGAGCCTAACACCCGCAGTCCGAGACCGTTATTCAACCCTTTGTGAAGCTTTAAGGGAAGAATATTCTGTGTACACGGACCGGGTCTCCGCCACACTTGCCACTTTCACTATCCAGCAAAAGAAAAGCGAAGCACCCAGGGAGTATTACCGGCGCTTGAGAGCCGTTTGCTTCCAAGGACGCAATGCGCCCGGCATTGAGGGGGAACATGCTTTTAAATCCCTGGTCCTCCACAACCTTCATGAAAGTGTGCGATACGATGTTACTCTGTATTGCAGAACCAAGACCATGAGCATGCAAGAGATCCGCAAATATGCTCAGATGGCGTGGGAAACACGTGCTCGCCCGACCAAGGGACCAGAGGGCGAGGCTAGGGTTTTACGGATACATGCAGAAAGTGTGGAGATATATTATGTGTGTGCATCATTATTATTATGTTCATAACCTGTGTGGGAAATGAAATGTATAACCTGTATTAGTATAAGACATTGTGGCCTGCAGAATTGTTATTGCACAAACTTGGCCTTGAGTGTGATGAAGCAGAAAATACTGAGAGCTGAAGGAGTGTGTGAAAAAGTAGAGACTGACTTACTCCCTGCTTATATCAGTAGATACGAGTGCAGGTGCTGGAACAATGACTGTCTAAATATGGTGAAGCCGGAAAAGTGTGTACGTGACTACATGTGAGAAAATATTGTAATCAAGGGCGCTGCCCATTTTCATGTGTGTTTTAATAAAAGTAATGTGCCCAGTGAGAAGCTCTGAAGTCGTCTCGGTGTGTGGTCAGATCACATGAGAGCTTCCCTGGTCCAGGTATTTTGAATTGCATACAGCTGTCTCTGTGTGATTTATTCTAATGTGTGTAATTCCTCCAGGTTGCGGTGAATAAACGAACGCGCAGAAGGCCTCTTTAAAGAGGTTCTTCAAAAATTTGGTGACCCCCGACGTGGACAACAGAGAGTGACAGACGAGATCTTCTGACACCAGGCGCCCATTTACATCTTCTAAAAGGTCAGGTAGAGCCTATTTTATTAAAGTCTGCCGATTGAATTTATGTATAGGCTAAATTAACCAGGTGTCAGTTCATTCTCAATGTCATTTTACTCTGCATAACTGTAAAAGAGTGTGCGTTAACTGGACGTGTTCAAATGGAGTCAGATAAGAATTAAGCTTTTGAAGGTTAGAGGCCTCATTTCAAGCTAATAAAAGGTTGAAGTCCTTAATTGCTGGGCGTGGCGTCCTCACTTATTAATTGACAGATTAATAAGATATAGCTAGGTTCAAGGCCTGTGACGTGGCAACCCACAAAGAATATTTTTAACGGGAGTTAAAGGCCCCATGGAAGTCCATCTGTATATTTTTAAAACAGGTGACTGATTTATTCAGAAATGTATGAAGGGTTAGAGTCCCTTCTAGTGGTCACACGGAGGAATTACACAAGCGACTGGGAGTGCAGTCGAATTTAAATCTTTGATCACACATTCTGACTTAAAAATGCGGTTGGATTTTTTATTATTTGAGCAAAAATGAAATGCATTTATTGAATATAGGGTGAAGTGGCTTGTAGTGGATTGTTTTTGCATATTTGTGCATATTTCCTGCATGCGAGTGTCTGTCACTGACTGTTGTGTTGAATTGAGGAAATACGAGCTGGAATGTGTGTGTTTCCGACTGACGCTGGATGATTATTTGGGGTAAAATAAAAAGACAAAGTACTAGATATAACTATCTGTGGTGCGGATTATAGAAGAAATGTGAATGTTAAGTGTTTTTGCTGATATTAAACAAGACTGACTGTGTCAAGCGCTGACTGACTGATTGTATGTGTGTGTGGGTACAGCCAGCGGAGAGCAGCTTTACCATTGCAGATGAATAAATGCACTGTGTAGTTAACAAGGACAATACAGTGATAAGCGGATTTTATATGCATATTGTGAAGAGTTATTTGAACATTTATTTCACAGGATTTTAAACAACATGGAAGGTAAATTTCCGGACACAACAGCATGGCTGGATTTAGAAACACAATTACATAACATACAAGCGCTGGTTCTCCACACCAGGGGTAAAGATGAAGCTGAGAAGATTAAAAATAACATAAAAAAAAAGGTAAGACAAACGCTGAAGGCAGATGGAATTACTTTGACGGACAAGTGGAATTTAGGTGATTGGTTTAGAAAGAAACTGAACACAGCGAAGAAAAACAAACAGGACGCACAAGGTAATTTGAATGACGCTTCTGTCTGGTCCAAAGGTAAGCACAACACAAACATACATAAATATGAAAAAGACGAGCGATTTTGGGGAGATATTCTTTTGATTTACCAGGGCGGAATTCACACAATGCAGCTGAAAAAACCGGAAAAGGAGACAAGAAGGAGGGGTCAAAATCAGCTCAGGGGACGAGCCCAGAGGAACCGCCCCCATATACAGACCCCTCCCCATGCAGCTCCCTCACTGGAGCGCCCACACCACCCCCTGGTGGATTGTACCCCATATTGGAAGTAGAAAATGGAACACTAGTAGTGCATGGATTGGACATTACAAAAGAGGGGAATTAATCTGTCAGTGGAACTTCCGGATTATCTATGCCAGCATCTGATGGGTCATTTCAGGATGCAGAAAAAGCAGCCTTTCAAGACAGAGAGGTAAGAGAAAGAAAAGAACAACATCAAAGAAGCCTGAGCAAAACAAATCCCTTTCGCTCACCCCCACAAGAATCATGTCTAATTTCAGAGGCTGGGGCACGGGGGCCAGGCTCTGGCTTACAAGGAGCAGGGACTGATCCGGAAGGTTCAGTGGCTTTAATGCTCAGTGGATCCTGGAGGCCAGATAGGGTTATGTGTCCTAATCCTTTTCTCACACCCACACCTTGTTACACCTCTACCCCAGCTGTAGAGGTGTAGGTAAGCAGGCACAGCATGCCACAGGAAAGTGGAGAACACAGAGCAGATCCGCAGCAAAACCATCCTGAGGATGGATCCCCAATACGTAATCACACAGTTGGACAGTTAAGGGAACATTTACCCCGCAAAGCTGCAGCGAAACCAGAAGGTTTTAGTTATGCCCCAAAAACCAATTATCCCCTTTTACAGCAACAAGGCTCCGGAGCCCCCTGTAGGTATAAACCTTTCTCTCTGGGTGACATAACGGCTCTCTGTGACAAACTGACCCCCATAACTGAAGGAGCAGCAGTGTGGCTCCAGACTTTAGAGACCCTGACGGCAGGCACCACGCTAGCATTGGGAGATTATAGAGCAGTGGCAGGACGGTGCATGCCACACCACACATGTAGAGAGATTGAGACTGTTGCTTTCACCTCAGGAGCCCCGGATTCTGACCTCTTCACCCAGCATGTCCACTGGCTAGGTGATGCATTGAGAAAAGCATACCCTGTAACCAGGGGACGCACCATTCCTAATTTTGAATGGGACCCTAAAATTAACCCCAGGGAATACCTGGACCAGTGCAAATCCATGTGGCAAACTCAGACAGTAACTAACCCAGCTAATGAGGGGGCACAGCGAGACTGGTTCAGAAATGCTGTCCTTAAGGGACTGCTCCAACAGGTGAAGGCCAGTATGGACGACAATCCTGACATGGCTGGAGCGGACACTGGAACTTGGGATCGCCATCTGATTCACCACCTGTCCAAAATAAGAGAGGACCATAAGAAAGATGAGGAGGAACTTAAGACCCTGCAGACCCAATTGCTAAAAATGCAGTTAGCCGAAGCAAAGCAGAAAGCAGGAGAAAAGAACACAACAAAACTCCCAAAATAATGTATGAAGATGCGGTTTCTCAGAGCCCCCAGACTCCTCCCTTTCCTGGCCACCAGGACACGATTGCACCGAGGTCTGCAACCTCTGGTCCTTATCATGCCCAACCAGGCCGGTTCAAGGGCAGAGGCGGGCCGTGGATTCCGTGGAGGACTACCAAGGCGATGGGGGGTTGCTGACGCTTGCTACTACTGTGAGGAGGAGGGTCATTGGAGCCGAGAATGTCCATACAACCTTGAGGCATGTGGCCGTGGGTATGGACCCAGAGGAGGCCCAGGGCGACGCCCGTATCGAGGACGGGGTGGTCCACCACGTGGAGGTCCACAGCAGCAAACTTCACTTCAGCTGCCAGCCTGGGATGAACCCATCTTTGGGCCAGACCACTACTGAGGGCCCCCACAGAACCCCCTGGACAGAGGGACTGAGGACCCCTTACTGTCCGTGACAGTGTATGGACAAACTCTTCCTTTTTTGGTGGACACTGGGGCCACATGCTCAACCATTCAACAAGCCCCTCCTACCACCCTCTCCACAAGGACTACCACTGTCATAGGGTTTTCTGGGGCTAAACAGGTCCTACCTTACACCACACCCCTAAAAACCGAGATAGGGGGACAGACTTTGAACCACAGCTATTTGGTGTCAGCGGACACCCCTGTCAACTTATTGGGCAGAGACATGTTGATTAAAATGGGTGCCACCATTTTATGTGGACCTGATGGACTGTCTGTGCATCTGCCCAATGGAACTCAACTACCCTGTGGCAACAATTCCCACCTCTCTCACGGACAGTATCTCATACAACCCCTGGCTGACCCTATGGCTGACATATATTGGGTCCTCCTGCATCCAGAAACCACAGCGGGCGGAGGCATCCTCTCGTTCTTCCTTCAGTGGAAATCCTGGATCTCGACCCTGGCGCCCTACGTCTCTCCCCCTGACCTGCCACATGTCACCCTCTTCTATGACAGGAATAACTGTGAATGTTATCAGGAAAGCTTTGTTGAGGAGCTGGAGGGGACTTCCTGGGAGATCGCCACCGCAGACATTTATGTAGCCCCTGAAGGTGTTGTAGCCTCCGTGCAGCTGTCTACAGAACAGGACAACTGGTTTAAAATGTGGTCTGATGGTGTACCCCATGTTTCACTAGCGCTCCACCCTGCTCACGAAGCCCGCGAACTGGGAGGAGCGTTAAAACGCTCCCTAGCTCTCACCGACTGGCATTCTTCATCTACACCATATCTATCTTATTCCCCCTCATGTAATACCTACCGCATTACTAACATGTCCACAGACGTTGGCACCTTGGAACATGTGCAACTTCAAAGACATCATGGGAGATAAAAAACAGATCATCCAATGGCTGCAGCTGTAGTTCAGAGCATGCCATCTTCAGTTTGGGCAGAGGGCGCCACGGACATGGGACTCATTCAGTGTTCTCCCATCACTTTCCAGCTTAACACTGACCGACCCATTTGGAAATCCCAGTACCCTCACAAACCAGCAGCCGAAACTGGAATTTCTGACACCATAGAAGGGCTGTGGAATGCTGGGGTGCTGGAACCAGCTGACGGCTCTTCTTGGAACACACCCATCTTACCAGTAGAAAAGAAGGGCACTGGGAAATGGAGAATGGCCCACGACTTGAGAGCAGTGAATGCAGCACTTTCCACTCCTACAGTTCCAGTGCCCAATCCTTATGTTGCTCTTACCAATCTAAACCCCGAACATGCATGGTTCACCTGCATTGATCTGGCCAACGCTTTCTTCTGCCTGCCTCTAGCTGAGGAGTGCAGAGGTATTTTTACATTCACATATAAGTCAAACAGGTACTGCTACACTCGTTTGCCACAGGGTTTTGCTCTGTCACCAGGAATATTTAATCAGGTCCTTAAGGAATCCCTCCAAGACTGTCCCCTCCCACCGAACACCACATGGATTCAATGTGTGGATGACATTCTTTTGGCGACACCAACTGTTTCTGAATGCTTGGAGGCCACGGCTGCGGTGCTCTCACACCCAGCACATGCTGGGTACAAGGTCAGCAAAGCCAAACTACAAATTTGCCGAAAACAGGTGGATTTCTTAGGCAGGGTAATCTCTCAGCCCGGGACAGGAATGTCCCCTTCACATCAATCTGCTGTCCTTTCTCATCCAAAACCAGTGCGGGTGAAGGACATGCTTTCCTTCTTGGGACTCACCGGATACAGCAGGTCATTTATTCCAGGATACACTGACCTGACTGCCCCACTCCGTGACTTAGTGAAGAAACAGGGCATGCACCATTTGACAGCGCTTCTAGAATGGACAACAGAAGCAGAGGAAGCATTTATTGCTCTTAAAACCAGCCTTTCCCAAGCTGCTCACTTGGCACATCCAGACTACACATTGCCCTTTCACTTGGATGTTTCTGTAACAGCGCACACCACGAACGGAGTGCTGTTCCAGAAAAAAGGGGGAGTAAGAACAGTGCTAATGTATATTAGCGTGATGCTTGACAACATGGAACAAAGACACCATGAATGTACAAGACATGCAGCAGGGTTGGCAAAAATAATTCAAAAAACAGCCCATGTGGTGATGGGACATCCACTACACATTTTAACATCACATGGAGTAGTGGCATTTGTCAATTCCAAAACTTTCACACTCTCACCATTGAGACAACAGAGATTGAGTAAGGTGCTGGAGGCGCCAAATATCATCTACAGCCATGAAGGGATCAACATGGCAGACAGAATGACACAAGGAGAGCCCCATGTATGCGCAGAAAAAGTTGAGGTAAGTGAGAAAATCAGACCAGACCTACAAGGAGAACCACTGACAGAAGCAAGAAACCTGTACACACATGGCTGTTGATTTAGACATGACACAGAGGGTCTGAAAGCAGCCTATGCGGTGGTGGAAGACACAGGAACGAACTTTGTGACTCTTAAGGCAGAAGGGCTGACAGACACCCAATCAGCACAGAGAGCAGAGGTGCTAGCAGTAATAGCAGCCCTAGAACTAGGGGAAGGACAAAAAGTGAACATCTACACAGACTCAGCTTATGTCACGGGAGCAACGCATGTGGAACTGAAGCAGTGGATGAGAACAGGGTTTAGAACAGCAGGACAAAAACCCATTAAACATGAGCAAGAAATGAGAAGATTAGCTGAGGCCCTACTACTTCCCCAAGAAGTAGCGGTCATAAAATGCAAAGGACATGATAACAACAGCTACACTAGGGTGGCTCAAGGAAATCAAGCTGCAGACCAAGCAGCCAAAACCAAAGCTGGATATCTGCCCATACACATCTTGATGAACTCTGAAGTTGAATGGACACCAGAACCTACTCTGGAAGAGGTGAGTAGACTGCAAAAGGGGGCCTCACCGGAAGAGAAATCAGTCTGGAAGGCAAGAGGGGGAAGAAAAGACCAGGATGAACTATGGAAAAGTCCAGACGGACGTCCCATCCTACCTCCAGGGTTGACCACAACAGCGCTGGAAGAAGCACATGGACCGGGACATGCAGGAACTGCACAAATGATGAAGAGTCTTGAGCACTGGTGGCATCCATACCTGAAACAGACGGTAGGTCATTGGATAAGCTCGTGTAGCACCTGCCAACAATTCAATATGAGACCCACTCTGAAGCCTGCACCAGGTAAGTTCCCTGTGGACCGGTAGCAGGTAAGGAAATCATCATAGACTACACAGACATGACTGAGAGAGTGAATGGGTTCAGATATCTTTTGGTGTGTGTGGATGCGTTCACCGGTTGGCCAGAGGCCTGGCCAGCAAAAAAGTAAGACAGCAAAACAGTGGTGAACTATCTGATTAATCACTACATCCCCAGGCACGGTTTTCCTGCGAAAATCAGGTCAGATAACGGCACACACTTCAAAAATGAAGAACTTAGAGAGGTTGAAAAGTTCCTGGGACTGAGACATTCCTTTGGAACAGTGTACCACCCCCAATTTCAAGGGAAGGTGGAAAGGATGAACCAGACAATCAAAACTAAATTGGCTAAAATCTGTGCACAGACCAAAATGAATTGGATCACAGCATTACCTTTAGCTTTGATGTCAGTAAGAAGCTCAGTGAGCCAGAGACATGGGTTGACGCCCCATGAACTGCAGACTGGAAGACCTTTTCCAGGCCCAAAAACCAGGTTACCTTTTTTGACTGAATGTGAACAATCTATGTCTCACCGTGATTACTATAGATCTCTCCACAGCTTGGTTGCAGCATTCTCAAAACAGGTGGCCGCCCAACCATCCGAGGTTTGATCCACCACCTCAGACGCGGAGTGGATCCTTCTGAAAGGATGTGATTGAGCTTTCCTCTCTTTCACTGGTGGTCGTAGCTGCACTCCCACCGAAGAACTTAACTGAACACTCTGAACTTTAAAAAAAAAAAAAAAGGTCTTTTGTGTTTCACCATATTGTTAATCCTTATCTTCCTTTGCAGGTACCTTTGAAAAGGATGGGAGGTAAAAATCTAGGACCCAGACCCTTTAAGGGTTGGGTCACGGGAGGTATAGGAGTTTTATCATTTTTCATTGTCACATTGATTCTAGGTTTGTATTGTGAACTGCCTTTCCAAACATGTACCAGTCATCATCAAAATAAAATATCCAGGCGGAGCGTCTCCCCTAGCGTCTAAATTACACCCTAGGATCGACTACCACTTTCCAAATAGACCTCTGCAACGTCATACATTGTGGCGACGAGTTCACTCATTTCACAAAAGTAGACTTTTACTTATGCGCCAATGAACAAACCTCAGTTTATTGCACGGATAACACCACCAATAGGGTAACAAAGTCTGGTAATCCTCCTCTATGCGGAGGGACGTGGGGAGCGGTTATAACATGGAGCGGACGCACCTGGATCCCAACCAAATCTTCCTTGAACATACAACAAAAAGCTCACTCTGAAAAATTCTTTCTGACCCGTGGAGTGCTCCCAGAGAAAGGCGAAGGCGTTAAGATCCCCTTATTACTGACCATAAAGGATCTACAACGGGGTTTGTTGGAAGAATCCCATCAATGGAACCAAGTAGTATATCTGGCTCTAGGTATTCACTTCAACACAGGATGGTATATGGGGTATGACCCTCAGGGACTGATTAAAGTTAATTTCAATAAAAACACCACCACTGACCACGGTAAAACCATTAAAATTGATTATTCCACCCTACAACCTTTAGATATTATTCAGATGGCTACGGGATATTCAGATGATAACTTATGGCTTAAATGGATAGCTCAAACAGCTAAAGAACAATCCAAATCTGACTGTATGGCCTGTGCATCAGCCAGACCGCATTTGACAACTGATCCTGGTCCTCTGTATCCAGAGGACCAGTGGGGTTATAGCTGTATGCTACAGCTGACTAGAGTGGCTACTTCCACAAACTGTACCACTTTGGCCAGTCTGTTCCCACCCATTGCCAATAACACCAGAGCAGGCCCTTTCACCCCTCAACGAAAAAATGGCACATACACTTGCCTTACCTTCACTTCCACAACACCAAAGGCAAATGTAGGACAAATTCCTCGCGATTGGTGTAACATCACGGTGCCAGGCTCAGTGATAGGTCCCTGGGCAAGATCAGGACTCTACTATTATTGTGGAGGACATCAGCTATTAACTAGGATTCAAAATAATACTATTGGAATTTGTGCCATGGTTAGGTTGCAGGCACCTCTCCTTCTGATAGGTAAAGACTTTAAGTATCTTCCCTCGAAACATGCACAAAGCACGGCTCTCACTAGGCGACGGCGTAGACATGTCATGAAGCGGAGCACAAACGCATTTGACCTGACCGTAGGCTCGCCCACCTACATTGACGCAATTGGAGTCCCCCGAGGCGTACCCAATGAGTATAAATTGGCGGACCAAGTATCAGCAGGCTTTGAAAACCTTCCCATTATTGGAGCCTTTTTTGCGGTAACTCCCAATAAAAATGTGGACCGCATTAATTACATACATTACAATGTTCTTCGAATGGCCAACCTCACTAGAGATGCTGTGGAGGGACTAGCTGAACAAACTGGCCCCACATCCCTTATGGCAGTACAAAATAGGATGGCCCTGGACATGGTGTTAGCTGAAAATGGCGACATGTGATGTACTTTCATACCCAATAATACCACCCCTGATGGTTCTGTCTCAAAAGCTTTAGAAGGGTTAAAAACACTTTCAGCCACTATGCATGAGCACTCAGGAATAGACAATCCGTTCGAAGACTGGATGACGGGCATGTTTGGACACTGGAAAGGGTTGATTATGTCATTGTTTATTTCCATTGCTGTTTTTGTAGCTATTATGGTTACCTGTGGATGTTGTTGTGTACCATGTATAAGATCTTTGATTGTTCGCTTTATTACTACAACCATTGAAGGGAAAACCGCACCTCCTCCTTCCCATATAATGCCTTTGCTTGCGGTGAATGCTAACGAGGAGGGCGAAGATTAACCCGTAAGAGTAAGTTACAGGGCGTCTGATATGTATTACTGTCTAGGGAGCAGAAGGATGGTAGAATATTATATTGGCATATTTGGACAGGCTATGGAATAAAGCACAGATAGACACCCTCCTGCCAATACTCCCTGTCAAGACTTAGAAGGTTGTAAGCATCCTTGGGACTACAAAGGCCGGACAGGAAATAGTCCCTGGGCACATGGCATGGCATTGGAGGCAGGGTCAAAAAGCATGATGACAAACATTTCCTTCTGCTCCACAGGTTGTAATGACTGTTCAAATCTTTAATGCTGTATCTTCAATTAGTGGTGAAGAGTTGGGAGACTACAAAAGGGGGAAATTGTGGAGATATATTATGTGTGTGCATCATCATTATTATTATGTTCATAACCAGTGTGGGAAATGAAATGTATAACCTGTGTTAGTATAAGACATTGTGGCCTGCAGAATTGTTATTGCACAAACTTGAGTACCTTGAGTGTGATGAAGCAGAAAATACTGAGAGCTGAAGGAGTGTGTGAAAAAGTAGAGACTGACTTACTCCCTGCTTATATCAGTAGATACGAGTGCAGGTGCTGGAACAATGACTGTCTAAATATGGTAAAGCCGGAAAAGTTTATACGTGACTACATGTGAGAAAATATTGTAATCAAGGGCGCTGCCCATTTTCATGTGTGTTTTAATAAAAGTAATGTGCCCAGTGAGAAGCTCTGAAGTCGTCTCGGTGTGTGGTCAGATCACATGAGAGCTTCCCTGGTCCAGGTATTTTGAATTGCATACAGCTGTCTCCGTGTGATTTATTCTAATGTGTGTAATTCCTCCAGGTTATGGTGAATAAACGAACGCGCAGAAGGCCTCTTTAAAGAGGTTCTTCAACAAAAGGAACAGTCTTGCATTGGAAGATCAGGAAATGCCTTCAACCAGAACCCATGTGAAGAACAGGTTCAGGGAACAACGTAGGTTTGGTCAGCTGGACTGGGGGGGTGGTACTGAATACCAACCACAGTCAAAGTTGCCGGACCCCTTCCGGTTGAACAAACGACCTGACCATCACGCGAAGCCTAAAGGTAAACCTGATGGAAAAGGGTGGAACTGACACACAGAAGGGATTAAAGGGAAAGAGATGGAGGAGGCCTTACGTAAGATGGTGACAGAAGCAGTACGTCAGGCCACCACGCCCCCACAACCCTTGAAACAGGAAGCCGACCCTCCAGTTAAACCAGACCCAAACCCCATGATAGGAGGACGTTTCCAACTGAGTTTCTATTTTAAAATAGGATCAGTGATCAACCTGATTTGCTCAATCATGTTTGAGGAGGTGAGTAGAGCCATGCTCTCCTTCAATGAACCATTTCAGGCCGACGCTTGTGATGTAAGCATCACCAGCCGCACCCAAAACCGATCATGCATCACTAGTTGGGTGGAGCTGGACATCACACTCGAAGACACGGCTCTGGTGCACCCCATCTATATGTGCACATTAAACAAAGAGCTTTTACTTGGTGGCCAGGACCTGCTGGACAGGCTGGCCGCACTCATTGACTGCCACCAGGACCAACTCTGGGTCCAGGCGGAGGTGCAAAATCCACTGGGTGTAAGCAGCAAACCATCCTTGGTGACAAACCAGGTTGCCAGCTTAAAAAAAAAAAAGTTGACACCATCATCCCAGCTGCTGCGCTTTTGCTGAACCAGGGAAAGGAGAGACCTGTGCGTAGGACTAGTTAAATAGGTGCATATCTCATGAACTCACACTAACATGCACTAATCACTAACAACTTTCTTCAACAGAAACAGTTAAACATATAACTACCTTCTAGGACACAGTCTTAAACTGTAAGTTGGCACGATAATTTTCCATAACACTGCATGCACAGCAGACCTCACAAAAGTGATTAAGAATGATGTAATGGACACCCACATTGCCAGAGATTTCATGCAAAATCTTATTAAAGAGGTTGGTTAATCTGTAGACAGTCCCACCGAGGCACAGATACCCACTGGCCTAGTTCTGCTGAATTTAGAGAAAATCCTAAATCCACCACAACAGACACCTTGCAACCTCCACAAACACACCTGGCTTATAGCCTAGGTACTGCAATTCATTTATTCTTTTTCACCCTCTTTTCACATCTAGATAGTTTAGAGACAGGAGTCATATTAAAACCCATCATCATTTGGAAGAGCTAATGGTTTAACCCTAAATCTGTTTTAAACGTTAGTTTTTTTTTTTAGATTATACACTGCAAACCGGCAGGTTAAGCGTTTACAGGCCAGGATTGATTCCCTCACATTCATTCCCCCACGATTCATAGCACCGCCTTTGCCAATGACACAGCCAGGTTCCAGTGCCTAATAGAAGTTGGATGAATAAGCTATGAACCATGATTTTGTTTTCTTTTTTATATATATACATATATATTTACGGTATCTTTTATTGCTGTTTCATTTTGTCTCAGGGTTACCAAACCTGATGACCAAGGAATGTAATGATGATATGAATGTATTGTCCTGTATTTTCTCATTGAACAACATAGAAAGGTATGAGTTAGTCAGACTTCAGTCCTGCCCAGGCTAACCTCTATCCTGCCCAGTCATAGGTTTTGAGGAAAACAGAGACAGTTTTGTTTGTTCTGCTTCGCCACGGATCACTGATTGGTCAGCAAAGGACAGAATGGTCCCAGTAGCTTCAAAGACTGCGAATCATCTCACCCTTTGAACCTAGGGGGGAATGTTGGACCACTTGTTTGCTGAATATTGGACGATTTGCATGTTGTTGGACATCACTATGCCTTTCCAATGGCATCGGCCATTTTGTATCCAGGACAGTCTGCTCCTACATATCCCGTCCAACATTGCGACTGATATGACGGGGCGCCCCAAGTCTGACGTCACAGGACACTATATATGAAGACACCCAGTTTGAACATACGCCTTCAGCTGGAGACCGGGTCCGGTTACCAACATCTGAAGCATCACCTGGAGAAAAGTCCCGAGTGGATCTCATTTATTCTCTCTCGTTGGCCAACGAACAATTCATCACTGAGGTTTCTGGACTAAGAAGGCCAGAAATTTCACTTTGCCGATCGAAGACGTGAGTTTAACACGTAACTAAAAACACGGAGTTTCGAGGAGACGAACCGCCACCGTGTTTTATCCTAGTCGACTTTGATGGTCAGATCATATTTTTCCCTTTCGCTAAGGAGGCCAGAGGACGAAGATTGACCGCTTTTCCTTAAGTTAACTGTGGACGCACAGTAACTTCCACACCATTCTCTCTCACCTCCGCTCAGAAAGAAGGCTTCACATCCTTTTATTAATTTTATTTCTTTATTAGGAATAGCCGGGCAGGGTAGACGAGATTTTTAGTGCAGTTAGAATCTAATGTGTTCTGAATGATATGTACATGTAACCTTGTTATTGAAACTTTGATGTGCCGTGTTTGACGTCTGGAGGCCGCTGCGCTCCCAGCTTTGTGTGTGTTTTGGCGGGGTTATTGAACACCTGAGAGCAAGCGCAGATGTGCTGTGAGACTGGACTGTTAAAATAACCTCATGGTGAAATTCCCCATTTTCTTTGTCTTCAACCTCACTGCTTGCTAGCTTGCCGCCAAAAGTTTTATAACTCTTTGTCTGCTCAAGAGTTTGGGGAGGTTTTATGACTGAGTATAACTGAGTTACAGTGGAGCTGCGCCCCACCCTCCACTCACCATCACAACCATATCATATTATCATTTTTGCCATAACTGCTGGTTGATCCCATTGCTGTTTTGCTTTATTTTTGTTTTGTCAGATATTTTACCCCCTTTGTGTAGAACTTTGCATGTTTGAGTAGGTGAAGATTGATAAATCAGAAGATTGGATTGTATTGGGTTTTTCAACTTTCTGGACCAGACTGAAGGCTTCATGTGATGGCCGACACAGCACTCCTGGTTTGAATTCCGTCAGTATCAATAGGGTACTGTGCTCTCGTTCCATAGTGTCATCATTTTGCTTAATTGAACTTGAGCATCCATCACAGATGTTGGAATGTTTGATGACTTTATTTACAATGTATCCTGTAAGATGGTACAGAATACATGTTTCGCTGTTGGTGAGGTCAGGTGTATCTGTGTTTCCAATCAGCTGCTCCACACGAAGGCCAGGACTGGGAAATGTCTCCTTAATGTCCAGGAACTCGCCATCCTCCTGATAGTTTCCCGATTTTACAGTTGTACGGAACTGCCCAACTGAGATTGATCTCAGTGCCTAGCGAAACTACACTGGTGTTGGGACTGGATTCCTTTGCCTTATGCAGCTGAACAAGTTTTCAAGACAGTCCTGAGTAAACCTGCTTGTCAACACAAACATGTGTCCATGGTCAAGCATGTCTTTCTGAATACCTAAAATTGTAGATGTTGCCATCACAATTCCTGTTTGCACTGGTTTCCAGCTTCCTGTTGGACCTATTCTAAGTCCACTGAAGAGTGCTAACATGTCTTGGAGGAATTTAATAGCTTTGTTGTACTCTTCCATCTTGTGCCTGTTGAGTCCCATCACAGGGTGGCGAGAGGACATGAGATCAAACCAGTGGTTCACCTTCTCCAGAAACCAGGCTGTTGTCAGATTAGAGGTGGGTTGGTGCTCCTGCTCCACCATGTATTTCAGACCTGCACTTGCTGACTTACTAAAGACATTCAATGCAGGCCCCACCTTCATTTTGTTAAAATGACTGAGCTGAAGGGTTTTTTGTGAAAGACTTGGAGCAATTTTCAAAGGCATTTGTTCCTGAAAATCTACCAAATCTTTCAAAGGACCCAGTGAAACCTCATTGTGTGGCAGACTCTTTTTGTACAATCTCTGGTGGAATTGTGAATGTCTGACCACTAACCAGGACACTCTTCGAATTCTTCACCAGATGAGGGACATCTGGCATGAAGTACAGCCTTTTGTCTGGTCTTACTGGGTGTTGGACAAATGTTTTCTTGTGGTCCACTCCAAAAGTCCCCACATCACTCGGTTAGCACTGCCCATGTCAGTCATGATGTTTACCACAACAAGACCTATGGAAGCTACTCTCTCAATGATGTCTAGGATGACTGGCTTGTTAGTAGCTCCATTAGTGGAATTGTCACTAAAATGGTAAGCCACAACTTGCTTCCATCTTGTTGTACTTCCTGCCAACATAAAAACACATGCATGTGTTGCAGCTCCTGTGTGACCAGGCAGCGTCACATCCCCAAACAGCTTCCCTGTTCCTAGGTGCAGCTCCACAATAGGGGTGATTGCTATTTCATCTAGAGTTAGTATACATACACTGTCAACCTTTAGTTGGAGCATGTTGAAAACTTATCCTAGCACACCTGGTTCCAGCTTATTGCTGGTTCATCTCTGAAATTATAATGGCACTGTTAGCATGAAGATAAGGTAAAAAATTTGAAATGTATTATTTAACACGGTTCGTACCAAAGTTTACTTTAGAACTATATGTGTGACCACTAGTCAGTGGATCAACATGCAGTGGAAGTTTTGCTGGACTTCTCATTGCAGGATCCTTCCTCCTCTTTGGTTCTGGGCGATGAAGAAAAAGGGTTGGAACAGCATCAGCCCTCAGTCTCACTTGGCCTGACTGTGCCCTCACAAACTGTCCTTTTTCAAAATGTGCCTGTAAAGTGATTAATGTATTTATTTTCTTGCACATTTCATTAGGCCCTTGTGCATTTTCCAGTATAGTGTGCAGATTGAACTTACAGCACATAGTTTCCTGTTGTTGTGACCTCTGGTGATGTGAGGTTGCTTCTACTGACTTGAACCAACCACTTTTTCCTTCTTTCAGGATCTTTTGTGAAGCCATACATACGGATTCCTTTCTCTGACCAATTGGTGCATCCAAATGCAGCACACCCAACCATGGTAACCTGCTGAACCTACAGAGGAACACATTTACTTTTTTTGCCTTCTAGCTATGATATTGATTGATTCTGAGTCCTCTAAACTGTTTCTGTATTATTTTCAGGGAGGTCAGCAGATGTGGTGACTGACTTCAAAGGGAGCAGCTGCCAAGGAGGATGAACCCTCATTCGGACTTGGGCACATTCTACCTTGTCTAGATTTGATCAGATACAGTTTATTGGTGCAGGTGTAATTAATAAACTGTATAAATGGTAGTGCAAGTACTTCTTTATTAAAGCTAGTTTTGCATTTTACATATTTTACAATAAATTGTTTGGTCATTTATTTTTGCACAATTCACAATTGTCATCTAATACTATTTTAACTACATTTTCAATTAAATGAACATTTTAGTCAATGAATTACAATTTCAGAACATTTGTCAGACTACAGGCACAATCAACTGTTATAGATACAAGTACTCAGTTGACATGGCAGCAAAAAAAAGAATAATTATGTCTTCTACAAAAAGTAAGAATTCATCCCAGGTCTTCAGTCATATTTTCATACAGCTACATATTTTCCTCATTCATTTAAAAATAAAATTTAAAATTAAATAATTTAAGAATTACATTTGCTCATTTTCCATCTGTAATATTTGATTTTTTTTTTTTTTTTTTTTTTAAATACATAGGCAATAGATCTTTCGACATAGTATAGGATGTAGATCTGAAGGTGAGTTTGATCAGAGCTCTTAACTGCTGGCACAGAATACAGTTATAACATTCCCATGCTAGCATGTGCTAGCATGCAGAGGAGATCAGAAAGACCATTTATATTAGATATTGTTACTTCTGTTAGGATTTTCAAATTATGATTTAGTAACCAGTAATCAGTTCATTATTTTTGAATAATTGCCGAAAGTCGCAGGAAAGAGTGAAAAAAGTCGCTTTTGCGTTATGTTGCGCATGAAGCCGTTCAAACTGACTGACACTGCTGAGATGTTTGGAACTACTGAGAGCTACACGAACCACGTGACCGCCTATCGGCGAGTTCAAAGAGTGTCGTAACTCTCTTTCTATAGCACTGATTCTGCATTACCTTGTAAGTGGCCACGCCCACTTCCGCCTAACTAAATTTTTTGGAAAAAGGCTAAATCTATTTTCGACAACTCCTCCTACATTTTAAGCTCAATCAAGATAAAACTCTTCACATACCATCTTCAGTCTTAGCGGGACAAAATCGTATGAAATCATTCTCAAATGTTTGTAGTTGTTAAAGCTACATGTGGAGAAACTTCAATTGCAAACTAGCACAAGCTAGGGATCCAAGCCTAGGGGGCTTCAGGCATATTCTTCATATTAAATATGTTCTTGGAAAATATTTAGGGATTTTTCTGACAAACTATGGATTTTAAGTGAATTGACAGTTTCAATTTTGATCATTATTACTAATATCTATGAAATGTTAGTTGCTTTTAAAACAATCTTTAAAATTAGGGACATGGTAAACAATGTGTATCATTCACATACAGATATGGTTATCTGAGAATATTTAGGGAATTGTATGAATTAGGGTGGGGTTTTTTTTAGGAATTTTTGAATTTGGCTATGGACTGTGTACTATGGAAATTAAGGTTAAATATTTTTGGTTGATAGGGTAATTGATTCAGACACTTGACTATACCCCCATATTCTACAGCCTTGGTCTTGATCTTAGAATATTTTGGATATTTTATTGTGAAATTTGGATTTTTAATAAATATTTAAATTTGGGTCATTATAGGCTTGTATTGTATAAGCAACGTTTCTCTTTTTTTTTGTTAAAAAACCATTACATCTAGGGACATTCTAAACAATGAACATTATTGCAAATATAGACTTGGTTAATTGAGAATATATTTGTTATTTTATGACAAACATACTAAACACATTAAGAGATATCCACTGAGAAAACATATGTTGAAATTTTCTTTTTGTTCCTGTAAAACAAGGAAGAAAAATCACTGGTCACTCAGTCAAAGTTTAAATTAAATTTTGGCCATATTTGTCTCTGTCTGTGATGTCTTGTCTTTGTTTTTGTTGGAATGAGATTTTCAGGAGCATTAAGAAGCAGCTAATTTCTGAGGCAGGTGCATATTAACAGTTTTGCAGTTTAAGGTAGGTGGCTCAGTTGGTAGCACTGTTGCCGTGCAGCAAGAAGGTCCTGGGTTCACTCCTGGCCGGGGGTCTTTATTTATGAAGTTTGCATGATCTCCCCGTGCATGCGTGGGTTCTCTCTGGGTACTCCGGCTTCCTCCCACAGTCCAAAGACATGCTTGTTAGGTTAATTGGTCTCTCTAAATTGCCTTTAGGTGTGTGAATGAGTGTGTGCTTGGTTGTTTGTGTGTTGCCCTGCGATGGACTGGCTCCACCCACCTACCAGGTTTGTACATGCCTTAACTTCCATGGAAAGGCTAAGCATCTTCCTTCCTGAGTTTTAACACTGTTTACGAGACAAGAGAATCAAAAAGCTTGTAGTGATTACTGCGCTAACAGCATGTTTATATAATAATTAAGGATGAAGCATGACATTTAGATTTCTGTGTTTTACTATTAAAAATTTTATGAAATACTTTAAACTTCTTCAAAGATTTAGTTTTGTATGCAGAATCATTGGTGATTTATTAGATTGAAAGCGTTTCTGGTGCCATTAAGCTAGCTGACAGTTCAAGATATGCCAAAAGTAAGGAATATATTTTTGATAAAGAATGGAGTCATGACTCCATACTTAGTGGGAATTGATTAGATTCAGTTTGTCAGGTTTATGCATCAAAATTGCATTAGATTTCCATTCATTTAATACTCATCTTTATACAAGACAAATCAGGATGATATGCGACTTAATTCAATGTAAGACATTGATGAACTGCACAACAACTGAAGTTTGTGTTTTGTTGTTATTGGAACTGAATTGCAGTTACAAACAACTGGATTTTATTTATGTTGCTTTCAGAAAATTCATAGTGACACATAGTTATGTCAGAATTGATTTCTTTGGTTCTATGTAATGTGATCCTGGTTGCTAGAACATAATTTTTTTCAAACATTTTGCTGGATGGCTGCATGGGTTGGACCCTGCACCAGAAGAGGGGAATGTCAGAATAAAGTAGCACTGGGTTAGAAAAGTTTTAGCACTTATGGGAAAAATTGTAGCTCATATCTCCAGTAAGGACCAAGTGACAATGTGAGAGGCACTTTGTGTTTTGTTTTATATAACTGGTGCCCAGCTCCCCAAGTCTACATTCTGAGAACCTGTCTGAATGTTTGGTGTTGATTCTTTTGAGAAATTATACATCTTCACAGATTAGACCATTATGAAATTTCTCTTTGGGGATTCTGAAACTATGGAAATAATTACCTGTAATCAGGCCTTCCACAAATATCATATGTCACATTTGTAATATTCAGAATATTTAGCTGTCACTGCTTGTGTAACAGGTAAAGTCAGAAGAATAATTATTTTTTGCTTTCCTATTATTTGTTGATAAAGTTCCGTGTATTTAAGCACCTAGGGTAATAATGAACCATTGCATTTACATAGCAAAATCCAGAAAGATAGACATACGTAGGCTTCATTTTGTTGGTGTAGTAAAGGCACAACGTGATTGTTGCCGGTTTTCTTGCGCCGTTGAAGGCCACAGAATGGTCATGGTTTCTCTGTGGGTGCAGCGATGGGGGAGATGTTTTTGTTTTTTGGGGTTTTACCTACGAACACAAGTACCCTGTCTATTGTTCTCACTTATATGACAATGAGAGAAAGAGGAAGAGCAAACCTTAGTCCTTTTTAAGTACTATTTTGCAGGCCTCCTAATTTAGGCATGGTGATATTGCCAAGATCACTGCCCTCCACATCTTTGTTTTACTTTCAAAACGTCTCCACTGTGCTTTCTCAAGTGTCACAGATGGTGAAGGCTGTATTACCTGAGAGAGCTACTTCCTCCCTTCACTCCTTTGTTCCAGGTGGCTGGGTTCTGGTAAGAGAGTTCAAAAGAAAACACTGGAAGTCCAGACGCTGACGAGGTCCATATCAGATTCTACTGATCACCCACACCTACCATCAAGATAGCAGAACGTGTTACCTGGATACACGCGTCACATTGCAAAAAGGTTCCAGCTTCTCCAGACTGCCTTGGCTCCCAGGGCACAAGGCATCTTTCAACTGGATCATCTACTGGCTAACGTTGTGAGGAGAGCGGGCCGCCACAAGCCAAATAACTTAATAACCAGCGGGTGGTTGAAGAGGTCGTGGAAGAACACTGTTTTTACAAAGGCATAATCATCCTTTTTGGCAGAGCAACGTTTGTTCCAGAACATACTGAAAACCCCACCACCTTGCCTGAAAACTGGAATCATAAGGTCATTTGCCTCACCGTGCACACACCATGGAGAGAGACACAAAGGAACATACATGGAAGACCGCTAACACAATTGCACATAACCTTTCTCCGAAATTACTGGTGACGTTTGCAGCAGAGAGAATGGGAAATATGCTCCACAATCCTTATTCTTCTTAATAATTGTTTTGTTTCCTTTGGTGGCTGCTAGGCACTCCCTTGCCTCAACAACAAGGTCTGCGATGGGACCCAAGGAGTGTGTTCATCCCGGCAATGAAAATTACAGTTCAAGAAAATACAACTGTTTCTGCTAGATGTGAAGTATCAGATGCTGTTGCTTATGGGCTCCCACTTTGATAGTAACACTGACTCTCATAATGATGATGATTTTACCACTGTTTAATCTTAATTTTGTCCAAACATGATTTCTTTCTTGTTTCACGAATGTTATATTAATCATTTATGCATTTAATGTGTCTTGATTCTAATCTAGCCAAGGGGGCCAGCAGGACCACGTCATCTGCAAAAAGAAGAGATGAAATCCACTGGTCCCCAAACCAGACCCCCTCCGCCCCTTGGCCGCACCTAGAAATCCTGGGCAGCCCTGCCGGAGTCCAACATGCACCGGGAACAGGTCCGACTTAGTGCCAGCAATGCTGCGGACCAAACTCCTGCTCCTCATGTACAGCACTTTAGCGCTATATAAATAAACTTGACTTGACTTGACTTGTACAGAGACCAGATGGCCCTTGATAAAGGGCCCCCGACTCTGTACTCCTGGAGCACCCCCCACAGGGCACCATGAGGGACACAGTCGAATGCCTTCTCCAGGTCCACAAAACACATGTGGACCAGTTGGGCAAACTCCCATGAACTCACAAGTACCCTGCAGAGGGTGTGGAGCTGGCCCACTGTCCCACAGCAGGGACGAAAACCAAACTGCTTCTTCTGAAGCCAATGTTCAACTATCTGCCAGACTCTCCTCTCCAATACCCTGGCATACGCCTAAACAGGGAGGCTGAGGAGTGTGATCTCCCTTTAGTTGGAACACACCCTCTGGTCACCCGTCTTTTGAAGGGAGACCACCACAAGTCCTGAGGCACTGTCCCTGACCGCCACGCAATGTTGAAGAGGCGTGTCAACCATGAGAGCCCCGCAACATCCAGAGACTTGAAGTACTCAGGGCGGATCTCATCCACCACCAAAGCCCTGCCACCGTGGAGCTTTTTAACCACCTCGGTGACTTCTTCCTGGGTGATGAAAGAGTCCAACCCCAAGTCCCCAGCCTCTGCTTCCACCAGGGAATGCATGATGGCTGGATTGAGGAGATCCTCGAAGTACTCCTTCCACCGCCCGATAATGTCCCCAGTCGAGGTCAGCAGCTCCCTACCCTCACTGTAAACAGTGTTGGCCAAGCACTGCTTCTTCCTCCTGAGGCGCCGGACTGTTTGCCAGAATCACTTCGAGGCAAACTGGTAGTCCTTCTCCATGGCCTCACTGAACTCCTCCCTGGCCCGAGTTTCTGCCTCTGCCAAAGCCCGGGCCACGGCACGCTTGGCCTCACGGCACCCTTCAGCCGCCTCAGGAGTCCCACAAGCCAACCACAGCCGATAGGACTCCTCCTTTCACTTCACAGCATCCCTTATTCCTGATGTCCACCACTGGGTTTGGGATCGCACCGCAGACCTAACAGCCACATCTATGGGCAGCAGCATCGTCAATAGATGCGGAGAACATGGTCCACTCCGACTCTATGTCTCCAACTTACCCTGGAATCTGGTCAAAGCTCTCCCGGAGGTGGGAGTTGAATATATCCCTGGCAGAGAGCTCCACCAGACGTTCCCAGCAGACCCTCACTATACGCTTGGGCTCGCCAAGTCTGTCCAGCTTTCTCCTCTTCCAGCAAATCCAACTCACCATCAGGTAGTGATCAGTGAACAACTCAGCCCCTGTCGTCACCCGAGTGTCTAAAACATGCAGTCTGAAGACACGACAACAAAGTCAATCATCGACCTCCTGACTAGGGTGTCCTGGTGCCAAGTGCACTGATGAATATCTTATGGTTGAACACGGTGTTCATTATGGACAATCTCTGGCTAGCACAGAAGTCCAATAATGAAACACCACTCGGATTTAGATTGGGGAGGCCATTCTTCCCTATCACGCCTCTCCAGGTGTCACTGTCGTTTCCCACAAAGGCTTTGAAGTCTCCATCAGAATAACGAAGTCTCCGGGAGGGGTACTATGCAGCACCCCCAACAGGGACGCCATGACGGTAAGACAGCTTCAAATTACCTCAATTTCAGTTAAAACAAGACTGAAGTAATTATGTTTGGACAAAGTGGTAATTGCAGTGCTTTTCATTCGGATCTTAATAGCCTGAAGCCTTTTATTAAGTTGCACCTTAAAACTTTGGGGATTGTATTAGACTAAAATGGTAAACCTGGTGACTCTAGTGAGAGCAACAATTACGGAGGCAGAGTTGTAGTTAAACAGATTTATTGATAAACATGAAAATGCAACAAGGTTGTCTAGGAATCCGTGTTCTGTTGGTCGGAGCACTGAGGAGGAGAAGTAAGTGATTACAGGTTGTTAACTAATGACAAGAGGACAAGAGGAGGAATAGGGAAAAGAAACTAATAAACTAGAAGAATGCAGCAAGAAACAAATAACCTAACCATAAACAAACACAGAAACACTAAATGGGAACCTAAACTAGAAAACCCAAAGAAGCAAGAGAACTGTAATAATAATAATAATAGTAAAAATAATAATAAGAGGAGAAAACCATTCTAAGTAATAAATAAATGAGAAAGCAACTACCAAGGGAACTATGGGCGAGGGGAGAAAGAACTACTAAAACTAGGAGGCAGGAGAGAGAACAAAACTAACATCAGGGTAACAGAAGGAATAAACAAACATAACTACTAAACCCAAAGAAATAGAAACACCTAACTGAAGAGTAAATAAACACAAAACCAAAACAAAGTCCACAATGGCAGATCCTGACAGTACCAAGGATCATAAACTTTAACTTGAACATAAGACCAAATAAAAACCTCTAAAGGAGTACTTTTTTCATGAAAATGATTTTTTTTTTTTTCTTTTTTATTGCTGCATGTATTCAGTTGTAACGAAAAGCACAAAAGATATAAAACTGTTCCAGATAGGCTGGTAGAAGTAAATTGTCAGTGCAGTCTACACTCAGTATGAATATTGCTGTTGGTCTTGTTACAACAACACTCTGTCATTTATTATAACAGTTCTTGTATTGTAATAAACAAAAATTATGGTTATAATGTTTTATGGTATTCATGAACACCAGTAAAAGTGTAGTCTATGTAAAATATGGCCAAAAATAAAATATTTTTATAATAAAGCAAAAACTGTAATTGCACTAAAAAGTATTCATTACTCTGTATCAGTAAGTACTGAAATGTGCTTACCAGTACTTGTACTCAGTTTGAAAAAAATGTGGTATCGGTGCATCCCTTTTAATAAATATAAACAAACATTTTGCATAATTTGTGAATGCCAAATTTTACTGTAAAATCAATGTTGATGCACAATGGGCCACAATTTCCCACCCTTTCTTTGAACTTATCAAAAGTTGTTAGCATGCCAACATCTCTACAGGGAATAATCTCTGAAATCCATGGTGGATAAAGAAATCTCTTTAAATACTTTGTCTCAAACACTTTCTGACCTGACTGGTGTCTGTGCGAAGGAGAGGTAGACTTTTTTTAAGACTACTTTTCTCACGTGTAGCACTTTAAAATAACTTGCTATTTCATTTATTCATTTCTGTTTTTATAATTATCTTGCTTACTGAAATGAATGCAACATACATCACTTTTGATGGCCATGTAGAGGTTGAAAAATACAGATATGTTTACTTTATTTTAATGTTTACAAGTTATATTTTGATCCTGTTCAGCAATACTACAGTTGTTAGTATGATTGTGATTCACAAGAATCTCCATGAGCCTATGTATATTTTTATTGCTGCTTTGTTAATGAACTCCATGCTTTTCAGCACTGCGATCTACCCAAAGCTTTTGATAGACTTTTTATCTGAAAAACAGATTATAACTTATAATGTGTGTCTCCTCCAGAGTTTTCTATATTATTCTTTAAGTGGTTCTGAATTCTTGCTTTTGGCAGCCATGTCTTATGACAGATATGTGTCCATATGTAAACCTCTGCAATATCCAACTATTATGAGAAAAACTAAAGTGAGTATTTTCCTTGTCTTAGCTTGGCTTGTACCTGCTTGTCATGTTGTTATACTGATCATTATATTTGTTCATTTAAAACTCTGTAGCTTCACTTTGAAAGGCATTTTCTGCAACAATTCTCTGAATTATCTTCTCTGTGTGGCTTCAAGAGCAATAATGATATTTGGCTTAGTGGGCCTTTTCAATATTAGTATTCTTCCAATGCTTTTCGTACTATTCACTTACACAATGATACTTAGAATAGCCTATAGAAGTTGTGGGGAAGTCAGGAAAAAAGCTGCACAGACATGTGTACCTCACCTGCTGGTTTTAATCAACTATTCTTGTTTGTTTACTTATGAAATGATTATTGTTAGACTGGAATCTGATATTTCAAAGATTGTACGCTTTGCAATAAAACTGCAAATAATAATCTATAATCCTCTTTTCAATCCAATCATATATGGACTGAAAATGAAAGAAATTTCTAAACACCTAAGACAGTTGTTCTATCATGCTAGAGGAAAGTAACTTTTTTTAAGCTGATGTCATTTTTGGCTTTTGATGGAAATGTTTTGTTTGTTCTGGTGGTATTTCATTTGGGAACGTTTTAAAAAAAAGTATAATGATAATTATGTGAGTGGCTATGTCTCAAATAAAAAACAATAATGAATACAAGGTGCGGGTGATTAAAAGATTTCAAAATCCTGTACTTTTGAGCATGTTGGAGGGGTGGGGCCAGGCCTCAGTTTAGCTTCAAGTCATTATCAAAAGCTTTTTTCTGCATCAAAGTGTGTAGACGTGACCTAACCTAAAAAAAAATGAAACTGCTATAGCTCCTACAAGGAAGGGCACATAAACACATAATCTTCTGGGACTGATCTACATTGGCCCCTGAACAATATTCAATGGTTGAATGGTGACATCATCACAGCCCTACCCCCCGAGAATAGGAAGGTCCATATTTGATACCCTTCACCTAATCAACATAAAACTGACACCAGTGACATAACATGATGGTCTAAGTTGGTCTCTAGTACTGAAAGGTTTTGACTGGTAGGTTTTGGCCGTGGTGGCGTGGCAAAGTCTGAACCTCACGCCACGGCCTTACGCTTGGCTCTAAATTACACAAGCACGGTCCAATTTACTCCAAACTGAATATGTTTGTTCTTTGTCAACTCACAAACAGCTCTATTCAATTACATTGGAATTTGGACCTAGGAAATCATATTAATCTCCCTCATACATCATCGGATCCACACCAAATTTTGCGTGCATCATGGAGGACAAATGTTGGCACGGTCAATTGCAGACATCACTTTAGTCCTGCCCACTGACCACCAAATGACAGGTTTCTTAGCTGATTAACCTTCCCACTTACAATAGGCAGTCATATGTTTCACTGTTGGATGGCCTCCTTAAACTCTCACTCATACAACCTTCATACAACCTTCAAGGTGTCTAATTACACAGTACAAGATGATGTTGAATTCTACTCTGAACGGTGACTGTTGGCTCCACAGTGTGGGGTTGGCAGATCGGTCAATTTTATGCCTTGCTGTTTCCATACAGTGAGGTCTAAAACACATATGATGGTCCTATTTACTCCACACTGAATATGGTTGATCTTTGTCAACCCCTAAACAGCTCTATGGGATCACATTGTAATTTGGATCAACAGCGACCCCTAGCAAATTTTAAATACTTTATCTCCCTCATACATCGTCGTATCAACACTAAATTTTCTCTACATCATCGTGGCCGAATGCTGAACATGTTATCAGTTGATGACATCACTTTAGCCCTGCCGACTGACAACCAAATGACAGGTTTCTTAGCTGATTAACCTTCCTTGACAGTCTCCAGAACTTTCATACTGTCTCTGATAAGGCATAATAATTTTAGGGTTAGGGTTAGGGTTAGCAATACCAGATCCTACACAGGTCGAGGGACATTAAGCTGTGAGGGCCGCTGCTTGCAGTCTCTCCTGCTCTGCTCCTGTTCATTACTCACCTCCCACAGTTCTCTCTGCCTTCATTGGCCTCAGCTGTTCCCCATTTTTTAGCTGATTGGGTTAGGTGTATTGTATCACGTCTTGTTTCCTCTGTTGCACTCTTTGAATTGTTAGGTGTGTCAGGCTTTCTATTTGATCTGAATTCTCTTTCATGCGACATTTCTGACTTATTCTAACACATTTGCATAAACACATATTTTCTGTTGCTGCACATGATGTATGGGGACCCTCAGAATTCGAATTAGAAAACACTTTATTGCCAAGTAGAGTTTCAAACAGACAAGGAATTTGCTTTGGTTAAAAGGTGCTACACATAGACAAAAATACAGCTGACGTACATAAATGTAGAAATATATACGTTAAAAGAAAAACATGTTTTATATGAATGTTATGAAAATTGAGAAAAATAGTGCAACTTTTTATTTAAAATATATAATACAATACACTAATATACAATAACAACAATATAAAATTAAATGTATTTGTATTTACATATGCAGAGATATTTTAATTATTTGCAAGAGGAAAGTGTCAGTAGAGGACCAGGGCCTTGTTAATGAGGCCAGCTGCACACGGAAAGAAGCTGTTTTTGTGGTGAGAGGTTTTGGTCTTGATGGGCCGCAGCCTCCTGCCAGACAGGAATGTCTCAAACAGTTTGTGTCCAGGGTGGGAGGGGTCATCTGTAATCTTTCCTGCTCACCTCAGAGTCCAGGAGACATGCAGTTCCTGAAGACAAGGAAGACTGTAGCCAATCACCCTCTCTGCAGAGCGAATGATACGCTGCAGCCTGCCCTTGTCCCTGATGGTGGCAGCAGCAGCATACCAGATGGTGATGGAGGAGTAGAGGCTGGACTCAGTGATGGCACAGAAGTGTGCCCTCACCAGATGATCAATCTTCCCCCTTGTAGGCAGACTCATCCCCCCAGAGATGAGCCGAATGAGGGTGGTGTCATCCGAAAACTTCAGGAGCTGAACAGACTGGTGACTGAAGGTACAGCTGTTGTGTACAGGGAGAAGAGCAGAGGGGAAAGAACAGGGGAACCGGTGCTGGTGGTCCTGGCATCAGAAACATGTTTTCCTTGCTTCACGTGCTGCTTCCTGTGTATCAGGAAGTCTGTGATCCACCTACAAGTGGAGTCAGGCACGCTCAGCTGGGAGCTGAGCATGTATCACACAGTTTTTCTCACAGGGGTAAGGGGTTGCTAGCTTAGCATTAGATTCAGCTCTACTATGGTTAGCCGTTCTGTCTCTGTTGCTGTTTCTCAATCTCTTTCTGAGTCTCCTTCTCTTTCCTGCTCTGTGTGTCAGATATCCAGTACCCCTCTGCCTTCTTTATTGATAATGGTACATGTAATAAATGTATCATTTTTGTAGCTTTGGAGGTGAGGGTGTTGTGTTGGAATTGGAGGCCTGGCTCCGTGCTGTTGAAAAATCAGCAAAGTAGCTCCCTGTAGCAGTTCCCCAGAAGATACAGTAAGATTGTTATTTACACTGGCAGTAATAAAACCTGGTTACGTCTAGAAGAGATCACTAAATTTGGTGTCGCTTCAGTGTACAAACATTGTACACTGTACACAATGTTGCCAAAACATTATTGCCCATGTTTTGGCAACATTGTCTGCCAAACAATGTTGGACTACAATATGATTTTCTCTGGTCCCCTCCCTGATCTGACCTGTGACGACATGTTTAGCCGCATGCTGTCATTCATCCACTGGTTGTCTAGGTGGTGTCCTGAAAACAATGTGGGCTACACTGATAATTGGTGAACATTTTGGGAAAAACCTGTTCTGATCTGAAAAGACGGCTTTCAGATGGAGCTGCTCTTCTTTGTAGGAATCTGGATTATTAATTCTCCGAAACTCTGAAAATCCAGGTTCCAGAACAGGAAGAGTTCAGGTTTAACATTTCTCTCTGCCTTTTCCAAAAGGTCTTTATCTTTATTTTCACATTAGTTGGTGTCTGAAAGTGGTATTTCAAGTACTGTACGGCTTGTAATGACACTGGAAATAATAATGTATAATCCTCTTTGCAATGTACAGCTTTAAAATAAAATTTTATTCTTAACACCTCAAATAGTTTTAAAAAGCTATAGAAAGGCTTTCTGTCATTTGTGCTATTGTTGTTTGGCCTTTTATTTTAAATCGTATTTATGAAAATTCCTACATATTTTTATTATCAATCCTTATCTTTGGTGGGATTTTATTGAAGCAGAAATATGGTTTTGACCATAAATATTTATGGTCAAAAACAACAATATTAGAAATTGCAGATTTCTCAGTTTGATGAATATATTTGCTGAACAACATTCATATAAGACACTTTGTTGAAAAGTCAAATAGCCATTTTTAACAATAAAAAGTATCTTGCAAAATTTGTAAAACTTGAATGTTTTTATGTTTTATCATGTTACAGCTACAAACATAAGTGTAATTTAAAGTATGATGGGCCAACACAAATTAGTGCATATTTGTGAGTTTGAAGGAAAATAATCCATCCTTGACAATAAATGTGAAAAAATTCAGCCTGGTTTAAATCTCACCATAGCACACAATCAGCACTTCCAGGAGTAGACTGGACTACTGCAACTCTCTCTATAGTGAGAGTGACCAGTCTCTTATTCGCCATATTCAGCTGGTAAAAAATTCAACTGTCCATCTACTAATGAGGACAAGACAAATAACCCAGATTTTATATTCCCTCCACTGGTTGCCTGTTTCTTTTAGATTTGTTTTAAAGATTTTACTTTTAGTTTTTAAATGTCTAAATGGTCTGGCACCTCTTTATCTCAACAAGTTTTTAATCCTCATATTCCCAGTGAAACTCAAAGATCTCCAGACCAGAAGCTTTTAGTTGTTCCCTGGACTCGGCTCGTGACCAGGAGAGACAGAGGAATTTCAGCCGCAGGTTCTAGGCTACGGAACTCTCTCCCTCATTCTGTAAAGTCTGCTGGAAGATGATTTTAAATCTTAAACAAACTAATCTTTTTAAACTGGCTTTTAGTTTCAGAGAACATGACCATTAGGCCAGTCCTTGTTTCTTCTATGCTTTTTATTGCAGCTTGTATTGCTTATATTTTTAACCTTGTATGTTATTGTTTATAGGTTTTTTATTAGTGTTATTTTTATCTTCCTTTTCAGTTTTTTTATTTACATATACAGCACTTTGGTTTCCCTTTGGCTTGTAAAGCACTTTATAAATTAAGAGGATGAAACTCTGCTATTTTAGTCCTTCTAAATCTTATTTCTGCTTTTGTTTTGTAGACCACAATGGTCATAGTTTTATAATAGCTATGACCCACATGCAGAGGAACATTCAGGAGACGGAGAAAAGTTTAACAAGTTTATTTAAGGTTTAGTTAATGGATCTGGAACCAGAACTGGAGTCGTCACTGAACAGAAACAGAGGACTGGTGAACAGGTGGCAATTGTAAATGGACAGGTCTGTGATAGAACGTAGGGTGATGCTTACAGGTAGTGGAGAGGAGTCCAGCTTAAACATGCATATATTCAGAGCCTGGAGAAGGTGGTTGAGAAGCCGCCACCTGGTTCCTAGTGGAACTTCTTGGTGAAAAGCCTGAAGGCTGGGTCAGTTTGAGGAAATTCAGTAATTCAAACCACTACATGCTTTACCCTGAGCAAGCCTTGATAATGCCGGTGCCAATGAGGTTTGTTGGAGGGTGGGAAGGATTCGTAGAGGCTGGCCCAGGGATTGAGAACCCGGGGGCAGTCAGCTGGAGCTTGATCAAGAGAATCTTTCAGGTTTCTAGTACATATTTCTGTTGGATGGGTGCGAGGACTTGTTATCACTCATGTAAAAAGGCACCTGCACTCTGCTTTGTATCATACTTTTGTATGCCTTCCTCCCTGTGTGTGTGAGATCACCGTTATCTATTTCACACACTAGGCCGTGAGAACCAGCCTCCTTTCGGCCTCACACACACACACATACACGCTGTCTGAACTGTCTGTTGAACTGTGTATATTAATAAAGAGATAGGGTGTCAAAACTTTGTAGTTGCACTGCAAAGTGGGCTACCCTTGCTACAAGTAACTCTGACTGTATCGTTCTTGCCTCTGAGTTGACTAAATAATACCTAACATTTATTGGTCCTTCGAGCCGGATTAATTCAATAACCTTATTTATCTTTGCTTTAACAATGACTCTGGGATCCGTGGGGGAAGCCTGACGTCGAGCGAAGCACTGCTGCACAGCCTCCATTAGCCGGAGTGGCTGAAAGTCCCGGTGTGTGTGAATTCACACCTGGCCAGTGGGTTATCGCCTTCCTCAGCGCGTGGTGACTCTCACCAGATCCAGAGAGTCACCAAGAAGTCAACTCCGAGGTGAGACAGTTTTAAAATACAGTTCATAAGAAAAGTACTTAACAGTACTTGGTAGTGTGTCGCCGGTAAAGGACACTGCATTGGTATGGTTTTATTCCACCATGAAAGGAATAGTGACAAATTAAGGTAAGGCCCCACCAAGAAGGGGGCCAAATAAAACGACTAAGGGTTATTCCCCTGCAAGGGAATAGAATAAGCGCTATAAAAGTAAAAAGAATGGAGTAAATTGAGCTCATAAAATAACACCAAGTTAACTTAGAAAAAATTACAAGGTACCTGAAACTAACTGTGTGACTGTGTTGTGTGTGTATGGAGGACTAAGCATTTTAATAGAATCAGCAGGATTCTGCTAGTCCTGTGTTTTCTTTTGCCCAGATTAAAACTACCTACTGGTGACTTTGGAGATTAAGGTCGGATTTCATTCCAGAAAATTAACACCGCTGCGAATTAGTCGCAGTAGAAGGCCGTGTTAATGTCCTCTCCATAAGTCTCAAGCCAGTGACCTTTGATCTGGGACATTCATACTACAATTAAACTAACACGAAAAATAATGGGAAAAAAACTGAAAAATAATTTGGAGCGAGATGTAAAATTTATGGAGAATTATGTGGAAGGAGCAGGCATGATCTGCCGTAGGTGGAATAAAAAACATGGGTTTTTGGGCAAATTAGATACAAAGGATGTCTTAAAATTACAAGGGGATCTAAAATTAGAAATAATAAAAACTAAAAAGAGACAAAAGGAAGGTTGAATATAAACTCTCAGAAAAATGGTTGGAACAGAGCAAGTTGAGAGACATACAGAGACAGGATAAGAGGGAGAAGCGAAAAGAAAAGTTAACAGCCGCAGTTATGGTGCGGCAAGAGGAGGAGACTACAGCTGCCTTCAGACAGCAAAGGCGGCAGCCTCCAGGAGAGCAGCCGCCTGCTACACAGGCAGTGGTACAGCGTGAGGAGGAGGAAGAAGGCGCAGCAGCACCTCCTCAAACCCCCGAGAAAAAGCCAGATAAATCAAACAACCCTTTTAAAACAGAAGAACAGAGCTCCTGGTCTCCTAATTTCTGGGGGAGCACAGGCGTACAAACTAGGAGTAAAAAAATGAAAACCACTACTGACCCCGGCTTATACCCAAATGAAGCCTTAAAGGCTCACGAACAGAAATTTCATCCATCTGGAAAAAATATAGAGGAAGACACATTTCCTCTTGTTGAAGTGGCCAATCCAAACATAGGTAACGCTAATAATCCACAGCCGCCAACCATTCTAGTATATAGGCCATGGACGCAGGAAGACAGAACTGCCGCTTTAAAAGGTATTCCAAACATACAGGAAGGTGTACAGGAGTTTTTAGCAGCTATCACAGAACTCAGAGGAAGTTTCCATCTTAATGGCAGAGAAATGCACCAGTGTCTTTCTCGGCTCTTCGGCCATCGCTGGTGTAGAGTAGCCGGAGATTTCACTGGAAATGATGCCCAGGGAAATTCAATGGCGCACAATTCAGCGGATTTAAGAGATGCCTTACGCATCCTTCACGACAGAATCAGAACAGAATACACACAGACAGCAGATTACGGCAAAATCTCACAATGTAAACAGAAGGATGAGGAAGACCCACAAGATTTTTTGGATAGAATGAGACGTGTTTTCATAGCAAACTCTGCTTTACCATACAATGAGGTAGAATGCGGGGCATATCAACAGCAGCTGAAGAGAGCGTTTTTGCAAGGATTAAAACCTGAGCTCAGACGGTACATAGA
The DNA here is from genome assembly GCF_021462225.1 of Girardinichthys multiradiatus. Classification (NCBI taxonomy): domain Eukaryota; kingdom Metazoa; phylum Chordata; class Actinopteri; order Cyprinodontiformes; family Goodeidae; genus Girardinichthys; species Girardinichthys multiradiatus. The sequence goes on from NC_061800.1 coordinate 11,532,857, forward strand.
TAAACATTGGGTACACCAGAATACAGGCACTGTCAACCAGGCGTTGGAATATGCAGAACATGCACACAAAACGCAACAACACAGGAAAACAGACACATTCACAATGCAAGATGGTTTAATAACATTGCAACAAGTGTCAGCACACTCATCAAGGGGGAGGGGAAGATTTAGAGGCGGGGGGAGCAGAGGAGGAGGAGAATTCAGAAACACACAAAGCATTGTGTGTCGGAGGTGTGGCAAAACAGGGCATTACGCAAGAGGATGCAAAACAAACTGTTGGCTTTGCAACAAGCAAGGACATTTTGCAAGAGATTGTCAGGAGAAACTGGTATACAACCCCAACTCCAACCAAAATTGACAATTACAGCCTCAGCCCCCTGCAGGGGAAGAAGATAACTCTGATATGGAGGAAGTTGACATACAAGCAGCCTTAGAACTGATAGCGTTAAGCAAATCACAAGATTTACCCTATAAGAACATAATAATAAATGAAAAAGTGTACAACTGCTTTTGTGACACGGGGGCATGTAGGACAGTATTAAACTGAACCCCCACCTGGAGTAAAATATTCTAACACTGCAGTACATGTTAGATCTGCAGCCGGTACATCAGAGATCCATTATCTAAGCACACCGGTGATCATAAAAGAGCCTGAAACAGGATCCACATGCCAGGCTCCCGTTCTAATTAGTCAGAAATGTCCAGTAAATCTGCTAGGGAGAGACATTATGCAGAAGTTACACATAAACATCGTGTCTACAGAAACAGGCATGAAAGCTATTGTTGAGGAGGGAGCTGCACACGGGTCCTCACAACCACACTATTACTGGTCTCTAGATCTAGGACCCACCCCAACAGCTCGAGAGCTGCTAAGAAAAACAAACTTTTCAACAAACTCAGTACATGCCAGACACTGAACTCCATGTGACTATGAGATACAAAAACACTCCAGGGCCAGATTATCAATATGACACTGTTTTTCATAGAGAGAATAATCAAACCGTTACCATACAGCATCTGTATGTTGACCCCAAAACAGGGAAATCCTCTGCCTCAGTCCTACTGTCGGAAAAACAACTACAACTGTTTAAAGACCACACCCCTCATCTATCACTGACTAAACCTGTAGGGGGTCAATGGAAGAATTCAGAACATTTTCTACAAAGAGCTGAGAGAGGGAGATATGAGGCATCAACAAACTGACTGGAAAATAGATCATAATACAGGGATCTGGAAACTCACTCTAGGGTGGGTGATCAAAGTACATCCAAAAACGCATATGGATGAAGCTGACTGAAAGCTACAGTGTCTGGCTGAAGAAAAACGAAATCTAAAACACTCTGCCTTGAAAGCTGTCCCACCTGAACTGTGGTCCCAATCATCAACTGATGTAGGGCTAATAAAGGGGTTCCCACCATACAAGGTTAAACTAATATCTGAAAAAAGGCCATTAGTCCATCAATATCCCTTAAAGCCAGAAGCTGAGGAAGGTATTGAGCCAGTAATACAGGACATGTTAAAATCAGGAATATTAAGAGAAGCCCCTGAAGCTACATGTAACACACCTATTTTTCCAGTGCAGAAAGCCAGCACAGGAAAGTGGAGAATGGTCCAAGATCTCTGACAAATAAATGATATTGTACAGCATGCAGCTCCAGATGTTTCAAATCCACACACATTGCTGCATTCACTGACCCCAGATAAAAAGTATTTCTCAGTAGTAGATCTTAGCAATGCTTTCTTCACAGTACCACTGCATGAAGAATCACAGCATTTGTTTGGTTTTCAGTTTAAAGGAAAGAAATACACCTATACTAGGCTTCCACAAGGTTTCAGTGAAAGCCCACATGTATATACACAAGCATTAAGGTACTCAATGAGCACCTGCATAATACCAGAACAGTCAAGTTCTGCTATATGTGGATGACATTTTAGTAGCATCAGACACAGAAAAACACTGTGAAGAGGCCACAATTACTGTGTTAAAGCACCTACACCAAACAGGCCACAAGGCTTCAAGAGACAAGCTGCAGTTTTGTAAAAATGAAGTGGTTTAGAACGGACGCTCTCTACTGGATAGTAGAAAAACAGCCATACAGGAAGCCCCAAAACCAATAACAAAGCAGCAAATGATGTCCTTTTTAGGACTTTGTAATTTCTGCAGAGAGTGGCTTCCCGACTATGCAGCCATAGTGCAACCATTACAATCTATGATTTATGGAACAAACATGACATTAAGGGACAAAATTATTTGGACAGAAGAGGGGGAAAAAGCATTTATTAACTTAAAGAACTTACTGCAAACCACAGTTACATTAGCCTTACCAGACTACAGCCAACCATTCACGCTGTGCGTGGACTCATGTCAGAATCAGAATCAGAATCAGAAAAGCTTTATTGCCAAGTACGTTTTTGGACATACAAGGAATTTGTTTTGGCGTAGTCGGTGCAATACAGTACAAATTAAACAGTATAAACATATCTACACTATAATATAAATATATGTGCACAGTTTTAAGTGAGTGAGAGTAAATATAGAGCAGTATAAGATGCAAGAGCAATACAACAGTGCAGGTGATCATTGTGCAAGTAAAGCAGGAGTCCAAGCTGAGCGTTAATGTAACGCATAAAGTTACAGGTTACAGGTGTCCTGTCAGCAAAAAAAGGGGGGGTATGGGGGAAAGGGAGAGTGTCAAGGTGGTTTCCGGGCTTTGTTAACCAGGCTGGTGGCAGATGGGAAAAAACTGTTCTTGTGGCGTGAGGTTTTGGTCCGGATGGACCGCAGCCTCCTGCCAGAGGGGAGAGTCTCAAAGAGTCTGTGACCGGGGTGGGAGGGATCAGCCAGAATCTTCCCGGCCCGCTTCAGGGTCCTGGAGGTGTACAGTTCCTGGAGCGACAGTAGACTGCAGCCAATCACCTTCTCAGCAGACCGAATGACACGCTGCAGCCTGCCCTTATCCTTGGCTGTAGCAGCGGCGTACCAGATGGTGATGGAGGAGGTGAGGATGGACTCAATGATGGCTGTGTAGAAGTGCACCATCATAGTCTTTGGCAGGTTGAATTGCTTCAGCTGCCGCAGGAAGAATATCCTCTGCTGGGCTTTCTTGATGAGGGAGCTGATGTTTGGCTCCCACTTGAGATCCTGGGAGATGATGGTTCCCAGGAAGCGGAAAGATTCCACAGTGTCAATTGTGGAGTCACAGAGGGTGATGGGGGCAGGTGGGGCTGGGTTCTGCCTGAAGTCCACAACCATCTCCACTGTCTTTAGAGCGTTGAGCTCAAGGTTGTTCTGGCTGCACCAGTCCAACAGATGGTCCACCTCCCATCTGTACGCAGACTCGTCACCATCAGAGATGAGTCCGATCAGGGTGGTGTCGTCCGCAAACTTCAGAAGCTTGACAGACTGGTGACTGGAGGTGCAGCTGTTGGTGTACAGGGAGAAGAGCAGAGGAGAGAGAACACAGCCTTGGGGGGAACCGGTGCTGATGGTCAGGGAGTCAGAGACGTGCTTCCCCAGCCTCACGCGCTGCTTCCTGTCAGACAGGAAGTCAGTGATCCACCTGCAGGTGGAGTCGGGCACACTCAGCTGGGAGAGCTTCTCCTGTAGCAGAACTGGGACGATGGTGTTGAAGGCAGAGCTGAAATCCACAAACAGGATCCTGGCGTAGGTTCCTGTGGAGTCCAGGTGCCGGAGGATGAAGTGAAGGGCTAGGTTGACTGCATCGTCTACAGACCTGTTGGCTCTGTAGGCAAACTGCAGGGGGTCAAGGAGGGGGTCGGTGATGTCTTTTAGGTGTGAGAGCACAAGGCGCTCAAAGGACTTCATTACCACAGAGGTCAGGGCGACGGGTCTGAAGTCATTAAGCCCTGTGGTCCTTGGCTTCTTGGGAACAGGGACGATGGTGGAGGACTTGAAGCAGGCTGGCACATGACATGTCTCCAGTGAGGTGTTAAAAATGTCTGTGAAGACTGGAGACAGCTGATCAGCGCAGTGCTTCAGGCTGGCTGGTGAGACAGAATCCGGACCAGTAGCTTTCCGGGGGTTCTGTCTCCTGAAGAGTTTGTTGACGTCCCTCTCCTGGATGGAAAGAGCCGTCCTCGGCGTGGGTAGGGGGCTGGTGGGGGGGAACTTCAGGGTGGGGGTTGGAGGTGCCAAGGCCCCTCTTGAGGTTGGGGAGGTGGGGGTGGTGGATTGTGGCTGCAGCTGTTGGGGGGCGTCGTGGGAGATGGTTGCAGGACTGTCCCTTTGTCTTTCAAAGCGGCAGTAGAACTCGTTCAGGTCGTTGGCGAGGCGTCGGTCGTTGATGGAGTGGGGGGCTTTTGGCTTGTAGTTGGTGATTTGCTTGAGCCCTTTCCAGACAGACGCAGAGTCGTTGGCTGAGAACTGGTTTTGGAGCTTCTCAGAGTACAGTCGTTTGGCCTCTTTCACTGCCTTGCCAAACTTGTACTTAGCCTCTCTGTATATGTCTTTGTCCCCACTCCTGAAGGCCTCTTCCTTATCCAGTCTTAACCTTCTGAGTTTAGCTGTGAACCAGGGTTTGTCGTTGTTGTAACTCACCCTGGTGCATGATGGTACACAGCTGTCCTCACAGAAGCTGATGTAGGAAGTCACAGCCTCTGTGTACTCGTCCAGACTGTTGGTAGTAGTCCTGAACACATCCCAGTCTGTACAGCCTAAACACGCCTGGAGATTCTCCACAGCCTCACTGCTCCACTTCCTTGTCGTCCTCACAACAGGTTTGCAGAGCTTTAGTTTCTGCCTGTATGCAGGAATCAGGTGGACCATGATGTGGTCGGATTGGCCCAGTGCAGCACGTGGGACGGCGTGATAAGCGTCTCTAATGGTGGTGTAACAGTGATCCAGAATGTTGTCCTCTCTGGTCGGACATTTTATAAACTGTCTATATTTGGGGAGTTCGTGGGTCAGATTACCTTTGTTAAAGTCGCCAGCGACGATTACTAAGGAGTCCGGGTTGGTCCGCTCCACACTCAGTATCTGGTCGGCGAGCATGCGCTGTGCGACCTGCACGTTAGCTTGCGGCGGGATGTAAACACCGACCAGGATGAACGAAGCGAACTCACGGGGGGAATAGAAAGGCTTACAGTTTATGATGAAGGATTCCAGGTCTGGAGAACAGTGCTGCTGAATCACTGTCACGTCGTTGCACCAACCACTGTTGAGGTAAAAACAGATTCCTCCACCTTTCGCTTTGCCGGAGAGTTCCGTGTCTCTGTCCGCTCTGTAGAGCTGGAATCCTGCCAGCTGCAGCGCAGAGTCCGGTATTAATCCACACAGCCACGTCTCCGTGAAGCACAAAACTGCCGATGAATAAAAGTCCCTGTTTTTCCCCAACAGCAGTTGTAGTTCCTCCATTTTGTTGGGAAGTGAGCGCACGTTAGAGAGAAATATTCCAGGTAACGGTGTTCGTAGTCCACGCTGGCGAAGTCGTACCAGCACCCCAGCCCGTTTCCCTCTCTTCCGGCGTTTCACCGCGTGAACAAAGGTGAGCGCACCTTTGACCAGAATGTCCAAAAATTCCAGAGCAGTAGGCAGAAAAGTGGGAAATAACTCCTCTGGTGTAGTAGCCCTGATGTTCATGAGTTCTTCTCTGGTGAGAGAGCTCCGGGTACCATCACAGAAGACCGTTTTAAAGCAAAAAACAAAACAAAACAATGCGCACCAACACGCCGAGGCGACCATCTGCGGCGCCATCTTGTTCTTCCACAGAGGGCTATATGAAAGCTGTACTGACACAACCCTTTGGGTCTAAAGATAGACCCCTAGCCTTTTACTAAAAGAAACTCGACGCGGTGGCCAGGGGTTTTCCTGCTTGTTTGCAAGCATGCTCAGCTGCGGCTGAAGTAGTGAAGCAAACAGCTGAAATAGTTTTATGCCACCCGCTGCTGTTAAACGTTCCCCATTCTGTCTCACTTGTTTTACTACAGACCTCACTTCCCTTTTTGACACATGCAAGACATATTGCATTAACTTCTCTACTACTCTCACAACCAAATATCACCTTGCAAAGATGTGGCCCATTAAATCCAAGTACCTTAATACCTACGGAAGAGGACGGACAGCCACATTCATGTAAAGCAAAAGTAGAAGAGGACACCAAACCCAGACAGGACATTTCCCAAACGCCACTGCCTAACTCACAAACTGTGTTTGTAGATGGGTCAGCATCAAAAGATGAATATGGGAAAAATAGAGTTGGTTACGCAATGACAACCATTGACAGCGTAATAGAAGCTAAATCCTTGCCCAAAACATGCTCAGCCCAGACTGCAGAGTTGTATGCTGTAGTGAGAGCATGTGAACTACATGAGGGACAGATACTTACTATATACACAGACAGCCAATACGTTTTTGGATCAGTACATCACCATGCTAAAATCATCAGGAACAGAGTTAACACATTTTAATCTTTTGAAAAGATTATTATCAGCAATACAGCTACTTGGTAAAATAGCACTCTGTAAATGTAAGGCTCACCAAACAGATTCTAGCACGGAAACAAAGGGGAATACTTTTGCTGACATAACTGCAAAGAAAGCTGCAGCAGAACCCCTAAAACTAAAAATGACTGACCTGCTATTTATAGACATGTCCTTACTAAAAGATGCGCAACAGACAGCACCCAGTACTGAAATAAAGGCCTGGCTGAAAAGAGGAGCTGAGAAAAAAGATGATATATACCACATAGAAAACAAACCCGTTTTACCAAAAAATCTATATAAAACGGCGGCGGTGGTGACTCATGGCAAATGCCACGTGTCACAGAGAAATATGTCACATCTGGTGAAACATCAATTCTACGCTTTAAATTTTTCTGACTATGCAAAGAATTTTTGTAGATCATGTATTATCTGCTGCAAACATAATCCACAGGGAAATATGAGACCCAAAAGAGGCCAGTTCCCAGCAGCAATTCATCCCTTTCACACGATACACATGGATTTCATAGTTATCATGGTCAGGGGGAAAGAAATATTGTTTAGTGGTTATAGATGCATTTTCAAAGTGGGTTGAGATGTACCCTACAAAACACTGTGATGCGCTCACGGTGGCAAAAAGTTTAGTGACACATTTCTTCCCCACATATGGTATCCCACAAATTATAAGATCAGATAATGGGACTCATTTTGTAAATAATGTAATAGAACTGTGCTCTAAAGCATTAGGGTTTCAGTTAAAAAAACCATTGTTCTTACCACCCAAAATCTGCTGGGCTGGTTGAACGAACAAATGGGACAATAAAAAACAGACTGAGAAAAACAGTTGAGGAGACAGGCAGACCGTGGCCAGACTGTCTGTCTCTGGTCAAACTATGGATGAGAATAACTCCAAATCAAACTGGCCTCACTCCATTTGAAATAGTACATGGCAGACCGTTTCCTCTGCCTTCTGACATGAATGAAATAGAGAAAGCACAACAGGAAACTTCATTAGCTGAGTGGATGAATAAAATGTTGCAGACAAAAGAAGCACAGATGTCCAGTGGTCTGCCGATAACCTCTGCTCCTATCCTACAGAACGAGCTGAGGCCTGGAGACCTAGTCCTGATTAAGACACTCCACAGGAAGAATTGGAGCACTCCTCGGTGGAAAGGGCCGTTTCAAGTGCTCCTGACAACGCCCACAGCTCTGAAAATAGCAGAGAGGCCTTCCTGGATCCATAAAAGCCGCTGTAAGCCAGTTTTGCCGTTACAGGAGCCAGATCAACCGACGGGGTAAGCAGAAGGAAGTCCGGCTACAAAGGAGTTGGAGGACCCATATGGCCCAGCGTCTCAAACCGGTGAAGAAAACAGCTGATCTGCGCCCAGTTATAAAATGGCTCTCTGTAACATGTGGACAGGACTGATAATCCTGAGCTTAATTCTGGTAGCAGGACTCTTTCTCTGTCTAAAGCAGGATCCACAGGAGGCGATACCGCACCAGAAGAGATGGACATCAGACGGGACCCATCTCAGACCACTGACGGAAGGACATGACACACACCCATTTCTGCAAAATTACTGGTATCGTTATGTGTATGACACAGCTAAAACTCAAAATAAAACTGATTGTTATGTGTGTTCCATAATGCCCGTGCATTCCCAAGGCCCCACCATATATGTCAAAGCTATGAACCTCACCGAGACAAGTTGCGCCATATCAATGGGCCTGATAGGATATACAAATAAAAAGTTATTTCTTATGCCAGACCAATCTTTCAGTAACCAGAGATTAAATTATAGTTGTGACCCAGAAAACTGCACCTGCGACAGAAAACAATGGCAACCTCTCAACATTACAGGGAAATCAGAGCCATTCAAAGCACATGTAACAGACCCCGGAAACAATCGACACTGCATAAGGGAATCATACTCATTTTGTAGGGAATACTACGAAATGTAACTACTTCTATACTTACCGGAATAATCCTGGAAACGGCACATACTGGATAGAAGGGGTGGCATGGTTATGTGATAATAACGCTTATATTGTACTTCCACCCAGCTGGTATGGTGTATGTGCCCCAGTTTTCACATCAGATCACACTGTGGTACTTAGTAAGCAGACTATAGTTATACCACATAGGAGGTCCAAAAGGGAAATAGATGTTAAACCACATGACCCCATTTGGGGAACAAATGTAACCAGATGAATTTAAACTTTGGTCTAAAGATGATAAAACATTATTATCTCTCGTACCCTGGTTAGGTGTGGGCAAATTAATGCTGCGCGTGGAAACTTTAAGTTATCGATTTGGATTGTTTCTAAATAACTCTATAATAGTAGAAGAGGGTCAAAACACAGAAATGAGCGCTATGCGAGCCATGATAATTCAGAACCGCATGGCTTTGGATATTCTAACAGCATCAACGGGGGGCGTTTGTGTTCTATTGAATAACACCTGTTGCACATATATCCCAGATAATATACACTCTGCAGACCTTTACCCACTTCCACATCTAGGTGGGAGTTAATATTTCATTTGTGCTTTGTTCAGTGTAACGCAAAGCCATTGATGCACAGAGGACCCAGTTCAAGTGAATTGATTTTAGACTGCAGTAGAGCTACTTCCTAAGGCTTCTCAGAATCCAGGGGGAACTCCTGAAGACCCTTTTCTGGCTGTGGTTGCATAGGCCATCTTCTATTGTGTAGTCTCTTGGAGCAGCAGTTTATTGACAGCTGATTTAAAACAGCTGGATGAGATCACCAGGAAGACCAGCTCTCTCCTAGAATGCCACCTCAACCCACCGCAGGTGTTGGGGGACAAGAGAACTTTACTAATTAAAGCATCACTGTTGGTACTGATACTGTAACAGCACCTCCTTTAGTGGCAAGCTCCCAAATGCAAGACTTAGACTTTGTCTGGTCTTTATTGTCACTGAGATTTGCATTGCCAAATACATATCTGGACTAGATTTTATTGCAATGGTTCAGGAAAACGGTGCGGGAACAAAACAGCAGCTTCATTTTATATATCAAATATACAATACAAGAAAAATCCAACTAAACTACCAAGCAAAATAAAAAAATAAGGAAGACCAACTGTATACAATATGAACAAAGGAATCAAAGATGGTAAAAAAAAAGATGCAACATTACCATTCAATCTGAAAATGAGGTTAAGTTAGTCTTGGAACTAACTTAGAAAATTGGTATACTTTCAAACAACCATTCATAATGCAAGATTGGATAAAACATTATTTTAATAAAATAATATTTCAAAGAATGATTTTCTGAATAAAACCAATCTTCTGGATGACTAATTATTAATTGCCTTTCATTAAATGCCTTTATTTAGTACAATAATTATTTATGGAAATATTATTCTTTTAGATTGGAAACTAACAACCTTTCTGGATAAATTATTCTTAATGGATTCATAAGATGGCTGTGAGTTACTTTCCACCTTAGCCATTAGCGGTTAGGGGGGATTATGTGGGGATAATCACCAGTAGGGATTATGTTTGAAACTTCTCTACCTGGCTATAATTTTATATACTGTAGGTACATGATTCAGTTATCACTGCAGAGTATACCAAGTGAAAGTTCTTGAACTGAATAGTCAAAACAAAAACTGTTTTCAAACAAGCCTTGGTAATGGAAGCTCAGTTCAACAACAGACTACACATCCATGTAAAATTATTGCAGCAAAAACTGCTGAAAAACGGAATCTATTTTGTCTATTAGCATCAATCTGTCTAGAATCTATCCAAATGGTCCTAAAAGTGTTATTTTGATCATTAACCTAAGACAATCTCATGTTCTAGCAAATGGTTCTCTAATTTAGCAGCCCTGTCTTGAAGCTTATTCAGTTTCATGCTTCTGACTCATATTTAATTAGCACCAAAACCTCCTACTAACTGTACCTAAGTCTGTAGGTGGAGTTCATCCTTTCCACCTGCTAAACCGAAATGACTAATAGATTCATAGCTGAAAAACATCATATGCTATGCAAACTTATGAAAAACACGTACAAGTATTAATCCACAGCAAGTTTGTATGCTCCCGATGGCAGTTTTCATGTCCATGATCACATATGACCAGCATCAGGTCTGTCTATTATGATAACCATCATTTTTAGTCCAACTAGAATACCTCATACAAGTTAAGAAAACACCCACATACTGCAAATAAAATTCCGATTCAGTGATCAAATCGGCAATTAGAATTTATGCTGCTATTCAGTTTAACACTGAAGGTTTTTAGACAGGGAAGTGGAAAACCCCCGAAGTAGAGAAACGTTTTAGTGATTGCAGACAAGTAACTGTGATTGGTTTATTTTTTCCCTAACACAAAATTACTGCAAGACACATCTTGAACATAGAACCTATAATCTAGTTAATTTTACATAATTAATTAAAGAGAAGCCATCCTCTGATCATTTTAGATTTATTTTTAATAAGTGGCATCATAAATTATAAGTTTTTTATTTATCTTTTTTAATTTATTTATTATTATTTCTTTTGTGGTTTGAACCATTCAGGGCCTTCTCTTGACACCCTGAAGACCCCGAAGGCCCTGAAAGCTTGCCACTGTCCTATACATGTAGGGACTTGAAGTTCTGAATTATGGTTTAGGAGAACTTAAAAGCTGTATTTCTGGTCTTTACTGATTGCAATTATGTATTCCTGAGGTATAATTGTATGAGCATTTATGTAGTGAGGCATCTAATACGGACTGTCCAGCATCTTCTGAAAGGTTAACGCTTACATAAGGTGGGCTCTTCACTGGTCATTTTCACAAATAATTTGTCTTTTTAGTAAATTGTGGTACAATATTTAGTATGAAAGTCTTGTGAGACACAAATTGTTATTCTTTAACAATTCTGTAAAGCATTTATTCCCATCTCCCCCGTCTATCAAAAATAAGCTTGCACCCTATCAAGAAATCCTATAATGAACGGCAGAAATCAGAATACCAGGGAGTAAGAAAGTTACCACAAAGTTGCTCATAAAGTGATGAAATTTGGTGTTTTGAACTGTGAGTGTGTCTGTAAGATGAAAGAAAAATGCCAGTTCCACTTAGTATGATGCAATGTGTTTAGAAAACTTCAGCATGGTCCTGTGAGACAGATTTGTGATTTGGAAAAAGAGACTACGAGCTAAACAGTGTCTCTCGACCTGTCGTGGAGGTTCAGTAATGGCTTTCATTCGTGTCATTTGCTCTGACCTCCCATGTGTTTTAACAGCACTGAGGTAAACAGGACAGGCCTCAGAGGACCGGCCTGACTACAGCCAGGCAGAAAACAGTTAATTGTCCCCCAGTGACCATAATGAGATGGACCATTGGGCTGTTATTACAACTGCCTCTGTCATCAGAAAGTGTTTTTAAACTAGTCCAGAATGTTTGATTATGAGAAACTTTTTGCCCCTGGCAAAAAAAGAATTTGTTCTTTACCCTGTTCATGGTTTGTATTGGTTCCTTTGCACTCTCCAATTTATTAGTTTCTTTTCTGTTACTCCTCTCATCATTAGTTTTCCTCTTTTAGTTATTAATTTCTCGGTTTTAGTCCCCTTTACATTCATTGTCCCTCTTAGCTTTGTTTCCTCTAGTTTATCTTTATTCTGCAGTCCCTCCTTTATAGATTAGCTTTAGTTATTGTTTACTTTTATTCTTGTCCTCATTTCCTCTGCTTCATTCTTAGTTTGTTCTATCAGTGTTGGTCTAGGTTTGTTTACTTTTGTAGTCAGGGTTTCTATTTTGCTAAGTTCTTAGGTTGTTGTGTTCCCTCCAGTTTCTCAGTTTCCTTCAGTTCATGTTTATTCTTGATTCTTATGCTTTAATTTATCTTGGTCTATAGTTTTATTTAGGTTTGCTCACTGTCTTGTCATTTAGTCCCTTTCCTCATACTTTAGTTTTATTAGATTCACCTGTTCCTTCTGCCTCCCTGCCTCTTATCACACCTGTTCCCTGTTCCTTTGATTACCTACGCGTTGTATTCCCTTTGTATATTAGTTAGTCTGGTTCATGTGTTCTTTGCTGGTTCCTCATTTCACACCCAATCGCAACCCTCTGATTATGTCCGATCCTTTCTACGTTTCCTGCAGCGTGACTTCTAGTAAGTTATTGGCTCTGAACTCTGTTTATGTACCTGCAGTGATTTTTTTGTGACGCTTTTGACGGATTTGGAATAAAGCTCAAGAGCTATTCAAGATTCTGCTACCGAACTCTTGTCTGCACTTTGTTCCACACCAAAACCACACCGTGACATGTACAAACAACAACAAAAATAAATAAATCATTGGGTTTATTTTTACAACATCCCTCAAAGAATAATTATTCCAGCTGATCAGAGTCCAAACTGAATGTGTCAAAGAAAAACATTTTTGCCATTATTTTGGTAAAGAAAAGGACATGGCAAATACAGCTGGCTTTTAGTGCCCAATATTATCATTGCTGGTCATGGGGCTAAAATTAACATTTAATTAAATTAACATTTACGTTTGTTACTAAAAGCAGTGAGGATAATATGGCTGAAATATGAACAGACTTTCCCTTGACACTTGGAAACCATCAGTGTGCAAAATGTTAATTTTACATCTTTCATTAACATTGCTTTAGGTAACTTAGATAACCTATAAATGAAAATTGTGACATAAAACTAAACCATACAAAATGCCTTTGTACAAAGTAGCCCCCACATGTAGACAAAGCTTCAAGGTCGAGCATGTTAACACATTTTTTGTAACCATGCTGCTCATCAGTACAGCAAAAACCTTAAAGCATGAAGTGAAAGCAGGGCCTTACACAAAGAATAGAAAAACATAAACATGGACAAAGACAACAACTTGGGAACCGTTTTAGAAACCAGCACTTATTTGTACGCAATATGTATCTATGTATTTATACGCAATCATGCATATATGTGTATGTTGTACGCAAGGCAGATACGACAATCAAAAACTACAACAAAGTGTATAGATGCATAAAAATAGCACAGAGTATGAAATAAAACCGATAAGCTCATTGGCATAATTCAAACTAAGGACCACAAGAATTAACAATATATTGAGAATATAGATTTCCAAGATTTTCAAAATATTTGCCAAAATAACACCAACAATTTGTTTTTATATATATATTTTTTTTTACATTGAAGGTTTCACTTTGCTGTAACTGCCTCTATATCCCAGACAGCATCAAAACAAATGAATTAAAATTATGATTTACATAGTTTGTTGAGCTGTTTGGCAAATTAAAACTTGGTTGAAGCTGCTGCAACATTATCACTTATGTATGATTGAGGAATAATCACTTGGCATCCTTACTGGCCAGCTCAGTTTCTCAACACACTTCAGGCAGTGCATAGATTCACATTCTCTGTGTGGATGAGTGTTGTATTGCCGAAGGACTCAACCAAGATGGTCTTAATATTGGTAAGATGTGCGGATGTAGAGCATCACTAATGTAGCTCTGTGCTTTAAGATTTTTCCAATCTCTTACTGAGGTGACCTGAGAAACCTGTAGCACTTTGACCCATAATCCAAATGCCATTTATTGAGGCACATTGCAGGATGACACTAGATACTGCACAAAGTCCAATCCCTGTATGCTCATGACAGCAGCATTGGGTGACTATAACACCTTCATGCCTTAGATGCCAGGCATTTGCATTATGTCATCACCAGGCCTCATGCAATCAGTTAATCCATCCCCTATAAAACTCAATTAAGAGTTGGTAATGTTGTCTAATACATGTACAAAGAATCTTGTGACCTGTGACCTTTCCTCACTAGTTTGACTGACTCTTGGATGTTCTGGTAGCCGTTTGTAACGTATGGTTCCACACCTGATACCACCACTTATGTTATCAGGTGCTCATTCCAGATGTTTCAGCTTCTATTAACATGAAATAATTTCAATAACCATTGCTAGTGTGTACAAGTACCAACTTATGACAAAATTATGCCATTCTGTCTGGGTTTTTAAACTTTTTTCCCTTGAGTGTAACTTACTTTTTTTCCTAAAATTAAATAATATAAGCTCCTTTAAGAGAACTCTTTAAAGCCAGGATGTGAATGTGTTTTTGAATTTGTTATAATTTTAAAGGTTTTTATTGGGTTTTATTGACTATACTAGTAATGATATCAATAATAATCTCAAACACTGGAAAAGTGAAATCCTTCATATATTATTCCAGACTCTACTTCTATGGGCAGTTTGTTTACAAAGGACCAACATCCCTTGAAGCAAGTGTGTGAAACAAAGTAATAGTTACATATTGACATTCTGGAAACTTCATGGCTGTCATTAATGTCCTCTGTGGGCACTTTGGTAAACAGGAAGCCATCCCTCAGGAGTGGGATGTCTACAGCCCATCTTTAAACAGCTAATGAGGACCCAGATGGCCACTGTCAGATGGACTCTTAGGATGTTCTTGCATACGTCTACGTGATCAGAACTGACCTAATTTGATAGGTCATTACAAATCCCCTAGATGATACCCAACCACTTTGTCCTTAATTACTTCTTTAATCACCCACAAAGTTAATTGTCACAGTAAGAGCTGTTCAACAGGTCAATGTCTCATGAGATTCTTAGCAGGCCAATAATTCAAGCAAAACTGGAGCCTACACTGTTGACCAGAAGTTATTTATATGCCAATAGTATATAGTATAGCATAGTACAGTATAAACCTATAGTATTTACTCAAGCATCAGTTTGAGAAAATACTATTTAATAAAAAATTGTTTTGTTGCAGTACCTAAACAGTTTGAGTAAATGAAGAGCCATTGGACAGTTATTGGGTCCACTCATTTTTAGTTTTTTTTTAGTTTAACAAACTTAAAAAAAGTCAAGTTTACATCAGGCAAAGTGCTGCCCTGTTGTGATTGGCTAAAACCTCAAGAGAAGTTTCAGGCCTCTGCATTTTGCATGCTACTTGGACAATAAGTTTTCATCTGCCAGCTATTTTACAGTTTTTCACAAGTTTGCACTCTTTTAAACAACATTTGCCTGCAGTTCATTTACAAAAAATGTGACCACTGTGGGGAGGATGAAACAATAGAACATGTTATATTGGAATGTCATAAAAATGAGCAAGAAAGAAGATATATGAGGAGAAAATTTGAAAGGATTAAAGAAAGGTTTTATATAATAGATACATAGCAAAGGAACTTAGGTAGCAAACATACACATTATTATGCAATTTAAAAAGACAAAATTATTTAATAGAATTTGATTATACAGTAAATATAGACATACAATTTGGATATTAATCCACAATGAACCAAAATCCATACCAGTTGGTGGCAGTAATGCACACCTTCAGTTATTTTGACAACCACCAATAAACACCAGAAGAAGTTCATACAGTTTTCTGCCTGGATGAGGTGAGTTGTTTTCTTTATTTAATTTTAGTAATGAGAAATGTCTGCAAATGTCCTAGTTTAAAGTTTTGAGGTGGACATTGATGGTTATTTCATTCATTTTACAAAACTATCTCTCTCTCCTCATGTAGTGTTTCTCTAATTGGACAAATAAAGTGATATAATACACTGCTCAAAAAATAAAGGGAACACTTAAACACAATATAACTCCAAGTAAATCAAACTTCTGTTAAATCAAACTGTCCACTTAGGAAGAAACACTGATTGACGATCAATTTCACATTCTGTTGTGCAAATGGAAAAGACAACAGGGGGAAATCTTTGGCGATTAGCAAGACACTCAATAAAGGAGTGGTTCTGCAGGTGGGGACCACAGACCACTTCTCAGTACCTATGCTTTCTGGATGATGTTTTGGTCACTTTTGAATGTTGGTGGTGCTTTCACACTCATGGTAGCATGAGACGGACTCTACAACCCACACAAGTGGCTCAGGTAGTGCAGTTCATCCAGGATGGCACATCAATGCTAGCTGTGGCAAGAAGGTTTGCTGTGTCTGTCAGTGTAGTGTCCAGAGCCTGGAGGAGCTACTAGGAGACAGGCCAGTACACCAGGAGACGTGGAGGAGGCCGTAGGAGGGCAACAATCCAGCAGCAGGACCGCTACCTCCACCTTTGTGCAAGGAGGAACAGGAGGAGCACTGCCAGAGCCCTGAAAAATGACCTCCAGCAGGCCACAAATGTGCATGTGTCTGCACAAACGGTTAGAAACTGACTCCATGAGGATGGTATGAGGGCCCGACGTCCACAAATGGGGGTTGTGCTCACAGCTAAACACCGTGCAAGACGCTTGGCATTTGCCAGAGAACACCAGGATTGGCAAATTTGCCACTGTTGCCCTGTGCTCTTCACAGATGAAAGCAGGTCCACACTGAGCACATGTGACAGACGTGACAGAGTCTGGAGACACCGTGGAGAGCAATCTGCTGCCTGCAACATCCTTCAGCATGACTGGTTTGGCAGTGGGTCAGTAATGGCGTGGGGTGGCATTTCTTTGGAGGGCTGCATGGCCCTCCATGTGCTCGCCAGAGGTAGCCTGACTGTCATTAGGTGCCGAGATGAGATCCTCAGACTCCTTGTGAGACCATATGCTGGTGCGGTTGGCCCTGGGTTCCTCCTAATGCAGGACAATGCTAGACCTCATGTGGCTGGAGTGTGTCAGCAGTTCCTGCAAGATGAAGACATTGAAGCTATGGACTGGCCCGCCCGTTCCCCAGACCTGAATCCGATTGAGCACATCTGGGACATCATGTCTTGCTCCATCCACCAACGTCATGTTACACCACAGACTGTCCAGGAGTTGGCGGATGCTTTAGTCCAGGTCTGGGAGGAGATCCCTCAAGAGACCATCCGCCGTCTCATCAGGAGCATGTCCAGGCGTTGTAGGGAGGTCATAGAGACACGTGGAGGCCACACACAATACTGAGCCTCATTTTGACTTGTTTTAAGGACATTACATCAAAGTTGGATCAGCCTGTAGTGTGTTTTTCCACTTTAATTTTGTGTGTGACTCCAAATCCAGGCCTCCATTGGTTAATAAATCTGATTTCCATTGATGATTTTTGTGTGATTTTGTTGTCAACACATTCAACTTTGTACAGAACAAAGTATTCAATGAGAATATTTCATTCATTCAGATCTAGGATGTGTTATTTGAGTGTTTCCTTTATTTTTTTGAGCAGTGTATATGTTTCTTTCTTGACATTCATGTGTGTATTATACCTTCATTGCAGATCACTCAACCAACAGTCATTAGTGTCATTATGTTCGAAATAGCTCGGATATGTGACATCTATTTACTACCACACTTGCTCAATGACCACTGAAGATAGGCAGAGATAGGCTGTTGATGTCGCTAAAAGTGAATCAAAAATAGGTCCATATTTTCAATGCATGTATTATGCGTGGTCCTTAGGTTACAGTCTGGATATATGACTCATATTGGTGCATTGACACACATATCACATAGTGTCAAAGCAGTTTAGAAGTGTCGCTTCCCCTGTGAAAGCCATGTTTTCTTACATCTATCTCTGTGCTTTTGCCTCGCTGCCTCTGTTTCTGTGATTGTGGGATCAGTCGTAATCTCCGAGAAGGCGAGCCACTGACATTTGCACGGGAATAACCCCAAACACACATACACTTAAGCACACAGCTGTGAGCAGCTGGCCTCTTCAGTACCCAGATGTTCCAATGAGATCAAATGTAACGTAGCTATACAGTTATTGCATTTAGCCAGTGTCACATGTTAGTGCTTACTGCTGCTGTTTGTGTACTTGCTAAGTTTGCATTGTGAGGGAAAGTGGGAGATATGTATTCTACCAAGTAGAGACACTGGAAAAGTGAGAGTGTTTTTAGTTATTACTTTCAGAAAGATAAAGGAACGTTTGCTTATAGTTTAAGTATTGGTTTTGGGGATTAAGCTTTAATCTCGTATCAGGTTAGGTTAATGGATTATGTAAACAAAGGTCCTCACAGAGAACAGGCTTTTGTGCTGTGTGGGTTTATGTGTCTGTGGCTAAAAGCGGTGACCGACTAAGAAGCTTTGTGATCCACTGAGCTACATAGAACAAGTGAGACAGGAAGGGAAGGGAACAACATATGAAAACCATTCCTTGACAACAGGAAATTGTAAAAGAAAGAGTTAGAAAAATTGATTGAGTTGTTTAGAAAATAAAACAAGGGAATAATTTGTGAATCTCAGAGAGAAAGAGGAATGCAGTGGAGGCGGAGAGGGAAATGTTGGTAGATTAAGCTGGGTTAGAGAGGATTAGTGTCAGGTTTGGTTTGGTTATAAACTCACATCCATGTCAGTCACTTTTGGTTGTGGCTGAAATGCTCACACTGCTGATTCACTCCATCTCAGAGATCAAATTCAGAATCAGCACTCTCAGGAAAACTGGACCACAAGGAGAGAAGGTACATTGGTTTTGATGCTGTTGGCTGTGAGTTGACTGGATGTGAGCATATATTTTTGCTTAAATGTGTTTCAATGTACAGATGAGAAAATACAGGCTCAACTGATTAACGTAAGACCCAGTGTCTTCTGTTGGTGTGATTATTCTGTAAGGTGTTCACAAATGCAAGTTTTTTTTAAGTATAGTTATCTTTGTCAATATACAAAAGGCCAATAAATTGTTTATTTGTATTTTGTTTATTTTACACAAATGTGATCTTAAGGCACAAAACAAATAGATCCAACTTATAGACAGAAGTAAATAATCAGATCAATGCAATCAAATAGACATTTAAATTCAATTACATTAGTTAGAATGCAATGCAGTAAAAATCAGTTCCTAATAATAACTGATGAAACATGTTTCAAGGAAGCAAAATTAGGTTGATTTTTATACTGGTCAGAGGTTCCCACACTCTCACCATGGGCAAAAATGTCATATTCATTGGTAGTTTATTGGTAGATTTATTATAACCTTTTTTTTTTTCTTTTTTGGGATTGCTTTTGAATTTTAATGATTTTCAAAAGCAAGAATTGGATTTATGGTTTAATTAAGTGTGGATTTACTCTAATCCTCACATAGTCAAAATGATACATACCGGTTCAAATACAAGCTTGTGCTCTAATTTTGTATAGGTATTTGACAACTCTTCTTAGCTGAATTGGTAACATTCTTTTAAATTGGTTGGTGTAGTCCCTACATTTTCAGTTGTATTGATATCAAGACTGTTCCAGAAACTAAATGTTAGCCTGCTTTACTCATTCTAAAATCAATCTAAATCTGTCTTTGGGATTAATGCCCTGCTGGAATACCCAATTTTGTCCAAGTTCTGATTATCAAACACATCAGATGAAGGTGAAGAATTTTTAAAGGTTGCTGCCTTTCTTTATTATTTCATCCACTACTACATCAGCACTACTAACCGGAAACCTTCCCCTCAGCATGATGCCACCAACATCATGCTTGACAGTTGGTACATGGTTCTTCAGCTAGATGTCTTACTGGCATTTGATTTTTAATTGAAGCCTCCTGTAGTTTCAAGGGAAATAAAATGTGAGCCAAAAAAACACTAAAGAATTGATGTGCCATTAAATCCATTTGTTCCAAGTAACCTATGTCAAAAATAGTATGAAGCACAAAAGCAACATAAAATCAATTAAAAGAAAAAATGTTTCACTGTCTTAGTTTTGCTACTTTTGTTTCACACCTCACCTTAAATGCATTTGGGCATGTTATACATTTTAAATAAAAGTAACATTTCTGGGAAAAACAAAGTTTTCATACCTATCAATACAGTCAGCAAAAACCATCACTCATTTTGTAGAACCCTGTCTAGCAGCAATAAGCTGAAATAGTAATTTTCTGTCTGACTTTACTGGTCTCTGACATGGTTGTGGATTAATTTCAGCACTCTTTTACATTAACGAATCTAATAACCGTACTAAATGGAATCGTACTGCCATGACCTTTAACATACTAACGGAGGCCTTAAAATGGGGCTACTGTTTTGTTTTTCAGTTTTTTTCTTGCTATGGTCACTGTTTGATATGTTGAATTTGCAACTAACTGTCTTAAGTGTTTTATTGTGTTTGTGATTATTTTTCTCAGTGTAAAATGAAAGACTTCAAATTGTTTGCTAATGATCCTCTAGTCCTCCCAGAGTGAACGTTTTAGAGATTAAAAGGCAGTTAAATATTTTAAGATATAGAAAGGTCTTAGAGAGTGTTAGGGCATTGTGCAGAACATCATTATACTGCAGATACTTGTTCTTACACAGACGTATTGAAGCCAGCAGCTGCAGTCAGTCTTTCCACCTCAATTTAATCTGGCAAAAACAGCTGCTTTAGACTATTAAAAAAAGCTGATGCGCCATCTGTCAGCAGCTCCTGCCAAAAACTGAAATCAAAACCAGGAACCAGGGTGTCAATAGAGTAACAAGAAAAATCTGATTACACTGGAGGACTTTCAGACCATCTTATTGTGATTTACTTCAATCTCCTGACCTCACAGAAAACCTTTGAAAACATGTCTGAAACTAAATTTAGGTCCAGAACTACAAAGCAGAACTGTTGTGTTTGAGGATGCTGAGGTTTTATTACATTATTTGATGTCCATGTGTTGCTTACATTTGCTTCACTTGTTTTTTACTTCAGGCAATATCATGGCTCTATTTGGCACCAGCTGACCTGTGAAAACATGCATACATAAATGACGTGTGTTAATGTGTAAATACAAAGTTTTAAGTTTGTATTATACACAAATATGCTAACCAAATAGGGCATAGGCTACTTGTTCTGTAACATTTCTCTGTAAAGATGTCTGGTAAAATTTGTGTGATTTCTCTATAGGGGAAATAGCAATTTCTTCCTCTAAGGTGGCTCTGGATGATAACCATAAGACAAACTATGGAAGAAGGTGAGAAAACTAGCACACATTTGTGGCTTATCTTCTATAGACCCTGATATAGTTGCCCGCTTTTGTCTGCTGTCACTATATCATAGCTTTAGTTTTGCTTTGATTGTAAACTCAGGCCTGGGTTCGATTACAGTACCCTCTACACTTAATACACCTGGCAAAGATGTGTTAAAATCTTTAAAATAAATAAATATTGTTGTTTTTTTGACATAATGACTCTTACTGTTGGTACTTTGTACAACCCTCTTGCAGAGAGAGATCTTTGACCATTCCTCTTTGACCTTTTTCTAGATAGCTTAGGATCCTGGGTCCTCATTCTTTTCTTCAGCTCAGCCCACAGGCATGTCAAAGGATTTATTTATGGGAAGTGACATGGCAATGAAATGAGGTTATTTTTGTTCAATAATCAATCGCTTTGTTGATTTGGCCTTATGTTTTCCATCATTGTTGTGCTGATTTTCGGTTTTTATCCACTGGCTTTGTATTCAAAACTCTCCTGATATTTCAGAGAGTTCATGGTGCCATGGACTGTATAAAGTGTCCCAGGACGTTTGGAAGAAAAACAGTCCCACAGCATTGTATGCCCTCTACCTATGTATACTTAACAGAGGGTATGAGGTGCTCTGCATCCTTTGTTTCATGCCTATACACTGCTTTGTGTGTGTCTTCTGCTGCTACATGTTAAGGGCCAAGACTTATTAGAATAATGTGTAGGTGTCTGACTACAAAGCCTTCTGTGTGCTAATGATCAATTAAGAGGCTTCATTACAATATAACGTAAGCTGGACATTAGACTAAGAAAAACTAGAAAGATCATAGAACATTGGCGTACTGATGCACGCAAATCTTTTACATAGGTCTGCTTCGACATCCTGATGTAAAAATGTCTTCTCGCTTATGGAGGTGAATTTCTCAGGGAAGCTAATTATGTCTTTTTTAACTTTTCTTCTTTTAACTCAAACAGTAACTAGTAGTGTTATGATGCTTTTAAGGTCTCTGTTATGCTATGTTTGCAGGGGTCAGTGAGGTGTTATCTAGCGTAGTGGAGGATGTCAGTGAAGCCGTCAGTAGAAACATTGATGGTGCTCAGCTTCTGCATGAACTACTCAGTGCTCCATGGTTGCACGCCTTACTAAAGGTAATAGTTTTGCAATGCATCCAACCCGCTATCTAGCTGGATATTGCTTATATGATTTATTTTTTTGCCTCTTCAGATTTATGAGTGCCTGTTGCAGTTTCAGAGATCGACACTGAGCCCACTTCTACCGTGTGCCTCTGGACTGTCACTTGAGGTGAGTATCAACAACATTAAAGTTCAAAAGATGGCTAAAGCAGTGTTTTCAGATATTACCATTTTCTCTCAATCATTAATTTTTTCCACAAGTTTTTCACATTTGAATCTTAATGGAATAAGATAAGATAAAATAAGACTTTGTGGAAAGAAAGCAATACAAGGTCCATTACAATTTACTCAGGTACAGTTTTCCAAAGCCAGGTAGGGACATACCATAGATCTAAAAGCAGGTGCTCATGATTAGGGGAGGCCAAAATGTGACTTTTTGTCCTACATGCAAAATGCTATGGTTAGAGGAAAACTAATACTGTACATAACTCTGAGCTATATATGGGATAATACTAGAAGAAATCCTGTTAAGTCGCAAAAGATCTGAAACAGGGGCAGACGTTCACCTTTTAGCAGGACAATCTTTCAGAAACAGCCAGAATTAAAGTGAAATATTTAAGATCAAAACATATTCATATTTGCCCTAATTCAATTAAAGACTTTTTTTCAGACTTTTGTCTGTAATCAAATGATAATCTTTGGCAACATTTACAGATGTTCTCCATCCAATCTGGCTTTTCTTGAACTATTTTGAAATGAAGAATGGTCATAAATCGGAACACAGATGCACAGCGCACATTTTAAATTTCTGTTTGGAAAAAATATGATCCTTTTTCTTTTATTATGTGATGGTCTATCACACAAAATCCTAATAAATACACTGAGTGTTTGCAGTTTCAAAATGAGGGGTAAGTTTGCGATGCGCTCTTTTCCTTGTTATAATAATTGAGTTGTTGTTGTCAGAATGTTGGGGAAATGTATGATTCACTATCCATCTTGCTTGTTCATCAGATCATGGCCATAATACAAAGAGCACACCGCCCTTCAGCCGAAGCTTGTGAGCTCTACAACCTCCTCAGCTCACCACATGTCCAGGTTTGAACTTAGATTCAACCAAAACCTTCATCTAACTCAAATTTGATGTCAATTAAAGATATTTGAATAATATTTGTGTCCACTAGGCCTTCCTATCATCTCATGACAGTGTGGCACAGTCTGACTATTTACCTCTCCTTCCTCCGCTGCCTGATGAGTTACCTGAGGATGAGGAAGCCATGAGGATTGTTTGTCTTGTGAAGAACAACCAGCCTCTAGTGAGATATGAGTTTTGCTTTTTTTTTTTTTACTCTGGAATTAAGCCTAATGGAGGGCAAATAAAATGTTTTAATGTTTATTAGCTGACATACTGCCTTTTTTAATTTAGCCCTTCATGATCCAAATGAATTAGAATGTTTCTGTTGTACCGCTAATTCTTCAAGCAAAAAAAAATCTTAATTCTTTGTTACATAACCTTTATTCTGTTGAGATTGGGATGAAGTTGTTTGGAGTTTATCATGTGACCAGATTTAGACACAAACATTGAGTCTAACAGGGATCTCTTCAAACCCTAAAAAACTGAGTTTTTTGTTCTTCAAGAGTGGAAAGGGTTGTGGAAGTGTAGAAGATGGAGTTGGAGTGATCCATAGCCGACCCAAGTTGGAGTGCTTCGTCCCCACAAGGAAGGCATGGTCAGGGGAGGAGCTCAGAATGACTGAGAATAAAGCCATGCCTCTGCCCCCCCTCGGAAATCTTCCATGCCACTTTCTTCCGTGGTACAAGTTGACAGGAAGTTGTCATTTATGTTCACAAAACACAGAACTTTGGAAGCAAGGGCTCAACCACTCAGCTCCGGCTGTCCTTAATCCAGACACATGTTCCGGTAAGAGAAGGATGGGGAACCAATCATTCTTTTGTCTGTAACCAAGCTTAATTGTCACCAAAGTCACAATGGTGAAAATTCAGCCCATCACTCATCATACAGATCATCATTACATTCATCCAACCTTTTTGGCATTAACTTTTTACTGTTATTCCATCTTTATCATTTCTACATCAAAAAGGAACATCATTGGTGCATCAGACATGCATTTTCATGTCAAGCGCATTCTCATTCTTTTCTTTATTACGGTTTTGCCACCATGTAAACTTGGAAAAAATTATTTCAGTGCTGTGGGAACGAAACTTCATTTGTTTTGTTGTATTTTCTAAACTTCTGTACTTTTCTTCTTTTGCTCTCACCTGCTGGTTTGCTTCAGAGAGACCCAGACCCAACAAAGAAGACGATGCTTCTAGCAGAGGAAGCAGTGATGACTATTCTTACCCTCCCCCTCCTATCCCAGCCTACAGTGTCAGTCTTCCCAACTCTCCCCTCGTGTACAAAAAGGGAGCTCCGGGAACAGAATCAAGGAGCATTCCTACTTCTGATCGGGCCCCTGTTAGAGTCCACACAGCACCAGCTATTCTTGCAAGGCAGCACTCTAGTTGGCAGCAAGGAGTCAGCACTCTCCCAAATCCTGTCCGGCATCGGCAAAAAGAGCCTTCAAAGAGTTCATATATACTTAACCCTTCTGTGTTGCATCCCAACCAACCACAACAGCTGCAGAATACCTCTCAACAGCACCAACATGAACATTATCAACCTCCTTCGGCTCCTGGGTTCAACAAAACCTGCAGCTTGGGAGAGCTCAGGTCTACTGTTCACACCGTGGCCAACAGTATTGAGCACAGTAGTCAGGATGCACGCCACCTAGGACAGAAAATGGTGGCAGCAACAGAAATGATAACGGATCACATGGAAGAGAATGTCCAGGCCCTTAACCTCCTCGCTGAAGTGGTAGATAAGCTCCAGGGGATTGTTGTAACCAGAAACCACTCGGAAGCATCTCCTCCATACAGGCCCAAATCAAATTGTCACCCCACACCACCTCCAAGAGTCTCTTCGTTATCTCCAAAAGTGATTCACAAACCTCCCACACCTTCTCTATGGCCACATTTGCACTCCCCTGCTTCCTCCAGCTCCACCTCTTCTTCTTCTTCATCCGCCGGTTCCTGCGCAGATGGTTTTAAGGGATACCACTGCCCAAAAGGACTGCATGGAGGAAACAAAACCAGCAAGCATTTGGAAGATGCAGACAATTATAGACATTTTCAATTCAACAATGGAACAGTTACAAGAGCTCAACAGGAACACAAACAGGACTGCAACATCACGGGCTACTTAACAACGAACAAAAAAAGGAAGAAAAATAAGCAGCCAAATTGAAAACATGTTCTACATCTGCTGTCTGCTTTGATAGAAACAGACTAAAATTGATTTAGCAGGTCTTGTAAACCAGCTTTGTTCTTAGCAAGTTTTTCATATGTCATAAGTGAAACAAATTCATAATGAATTTTTCTTGCCATGAATTGAGATGGGTTTTTTTTCTTTCACTGGATCAGCTGAAGGAAGCAAAAGGAAAATAAATTAAAAGGTACACAAAACTTTTATTTTCCCTAATTTACTGTAATTGCAATGATTGTTATTAAAATCTTTGCACCTTCATGTTGGCTCCATTTTACAAGTTCTACTTATACTAAAACTGCAAATGCTCTTAGAGTGGAAACTAGCTTTCAAAAACTTGGGATTGTTTTAACAATTGGCTGACGATGTTATAATTACAATATATTGAAAATGTATACAAACAAGCTGTTCCTGACCATTTTTTTATTATGTTAAATATATTTATTCCTCCTACTTTTCTGACGCAAGGTCCAAACAAATTGTTTAAAGATCCCCAGAGGTGTACCTTCCCAGATACCTCTTCCAGCTCATCTGAAGGAGTCCTAGGTGCTCCCAAGCAAGCTGTGGGATATAACCTTAAAAGAACTGTAAAGACGGGCTCCCCCATAAGGTTTAAAGCAAGTGTTGCACACTTTATTGCTGTGAACCAGCTGCAAAAAGGTGTAGCTAAAAAGGAGGTCTAAGATGTCAGCAACTTCTAGTAGTACCAACACAGTCCTCCACCTGTCACTACAATCTATATGGCAAAAGCATTCTCTCATAGCAGCAACCAAACGCCCAGAAGGACTAACATGGGTTCTGTAAAAACTCCCTACTAATGACTTCCACTTCACATATTTCAAGCTCATCGGATACAAATGATATATTCAGCATGACTAGGAAGCATATTCCACAGAAACCCCACCCTGAAGCAAAATGTTCTTTTTCAGGCCTGAATGAAAGTTGTTTGATGATAAAAGAAGAACCAACTTAATGCCAGGCAGGTGCTGACCATGTTTACTGATCATAGGAAATATTTGACATTATAATGTGAGACATGGTGAGCTTTGAGATGACCCAAAAAACCTACAGACGAAAATGCTTCGAATTGGACATTCCTTCTTTTTAATGGTATTTGTTGGTTGGTTGCACACTTTAACCAACGCCCAAACTTTTGGTAAAAAGTATCACACTCTTTTAAATTCCTTCCTTCCTTACTCTTCCTTCAGAAGCCATTCTGACTGTCATCATTTTCTCAATAAGTGTCTCTTTTCTCCCACTACACTATTGCCTTTCTGCTTGTTTTTTACTTTCCTTTGCTACAAGCTTTACAGTAGCTTCTGAAGATATGACAGTTAATTAATTTCAGTCTGTCTGTCAGGGGGCGACCATAAGGAGGGATGCAGTAACGGGAGACATCTACATTGCCCGAGTGATTCATGGAGGACTGGCAGACCGAAGTGGTGAGACAAAACTCTTCATAGCTGTCTGAGAAAGAAATGAAAAAGCAAAAATTTCTATGAATTACCTCTGATTTGTGTTTCAGGACTCCTTCATCCCAGTGATCTGTTAGTGGAGGTGAATGGTAACTCAGTGGTGGGGCTGGAGCCAGAAAAGGTCATACAGATACTGGTAGGTTTGTCTAAATGTTAATAAATCTGCCTATTCATGGTTGTAGCCAATTGAAATCGACTGGAACTTTAGGAGCTTCACACTTTTACAAAGCAGCCAACCCACTGATCACAACTAAAAACATTGTGTAGCCTGTAAGACACTGTGTGAACTAAGAAGCCACTTTGACTGGTTAGCAAAAGAAGAAAAGGACAAATAAAAGCACAGCATAATTTACAGAAAATTGCTATTTTGCTTGAACATAAAGACTGCATCACATTAATTCCATTTCATCATTTTTGGTTTTTGCCACTCTAACACTCAATTTATCTTAAAAACTGGATTTTTGATGTGTTGTAAAATTCATTCAGTTTTGCGAAATAAATCAGAAAATTATTTGGCAAAATGAAAATTAGATTTTTTATTTACTAAAGCATTGCGTCATTTACTCCTACTGATCAATTAACCTTATTTTAAAAATGAGGCTACATGTTGACCGTATTTAGACACGATTCAATGTTGGGTCCATACACAGCCCTGATATATACCTATATATTTGAGTTCAGACCACATTTAGACTGAACAGTTTTGGCAGGATATGTTAATTTATATGTCTAAACCACTTGGTTATAATTTTCATAAGTACCACAACTGAAGTGTGTCAATTATACAGAAATGCCAGCAAGCACTCACCAAAACTAAAATAAATCTTTGTTTTATGTAGTATAATTTCATCCTGTTTCAATTTGGGATGGTATCAGTGTGCGGAAGACTGTAATTATGTTTCTGAGAGACACAGAGTTGAGGGAATTGTAAATATAAAGACAAATCTGCATATTTAAACTGTGCTGGTGGCTGGAGAGCTTTAAGAAGTCACAAAAGCACCAAAAACAATATTTAAAGTACTGCCGGCCTCAGTTGCTGTCGGTAAAGCTGCGGTAGGTACAGTTGAGGACAAAATTATTAGCCCCTCTTAGAAATTGTAAATGTTTTTTCAATAATTTCTCAAGTGCTGTTAAAAAGATAAAAACATTTTTAACACAGCTTTTCTTAGTTTCTTAGTTTTATTTTGGATGCTTTACTTGGAAACAAAACTATGTCACAAAACCAAAAAACTATTAGGGTCAAAATTACCAGCCCCCTAAGAACTGACCTTTTTATTGAGCCAAAGCAAAAACCACTGTTGTCCAGTCATGTGCTTTGACTCTGTAATGCTCACTTTTAAATAAAAGACACCTTCAAGCCAGACTGAAGTACGCTAAGGAGAATCTGGAAAAAGATTGTGCATACTGGAGGCGTGTTCTTTGGTCAGATGAGACCAAACCAGAGCTCTTTGCCCATAGAGAGAAAGAAAGGAGAGGCGTATAACCCAAAGAACACCATACCCAGAGTAGAACATGGTGATGGGAGCATCATGCTGTGGGGATGCTTCAGTGCGGGAAGTTTGGGTATCTCGTTAAGGTCGGAGGAATTCTGAAGAAGGAAGGATATGTGAATATTTTGAAAGAAAATCTTAAGCAGTAAGCAGCAAAGCTTGGTCAGGGTCGTTGCTTTGTCTTCCAACATGACGACCCGAAACATATGTCACACCTGGTGAAGAGCTACCACTAGACAACCAAAGTAAACGTTATTGACTGGCCAGCATAAAGCTCTGACTTGATTCCCATTGAAAATCTGTGGGGTGCACTGAAGACCAGGGTCCAAGCAAGAAGACCATCAAATCTGGAGGAGTTTGAAAGATTTGTGAAAGAATGGTCTGAGATTCTTCTGGAGATGTGTCAGAGACTTGTCACAAACTACAACAAATGACTACATGCTGCAATTCAGGAAAAACGATTTCTAAAGGACTATTGGCATCAGGGGGGCTGACAATTTTGACCGTGGTAGAGTTTCGTTTTTTGTGGAATAATTTTGTTTTGGTTGTAGGTTCAAAGTAAAATACAGGTCCTTCTCAAAATATTAGCTTATTGTGATAAAGTTAATTATTTTCCATAATGTCATGATGAAAATTTAACATTCATATATTTTAGATTCATTGCACACTAACTGAAATATTTCAGGTCTTTTATTGTCTTAATACGGATGATTTTGGCATACAGCTCATGAAAACCCAAAATTCCTATCTCACAAAATTAGCATATTTCATCCCACCAATAAAAGAAAAGTGTTTTTAATACAAAAAACGTCAACCTTCAAATAATCATGTACAGTTATGCACTCAATACTTGGTCGGGAATCCTTTTGCAGAAATGACTGCTTCAATGCGGCGTGGCATGGAGGCAATCAGCCTGTGGCACTGCTGAGGTCTTATGGAGGCCCAGGATGCTTCGATAGCGGCATTTAGCTCATCCAGTGTTGGGTCTTGAGTCTCTCAACGTTCTCTTCACAATATCCCACAGATTCTCTATGGGGTTCAGGTCAGGAGAGTTGGCAGGCCAATTGAGCACAGTGATACCATGGTCAGTAAACCATTTACCAGTGGTTTTGGCACTGTGAGCAGGTGCCAGGTCGTGCTGAAAAATGAAATCTTCATCTTCATAAAGCTTTTCAGCAGATGGAAGCATGAAGTGCTCCAAAATCTCCTGATAGCTAGCTGCATTGACCCTGCCCTTGATAAAACACAGTGGACCAACACCAGCAGCTGACACGGCACCCCAGACCATCACTGACTGTGGGTACTTGACACTGGACTTTTGGCATTTCGGCATTTCCTTCTCCTCAGTCTTCCTCCAGACTCTGGCACCTTGATTTCCGAATGACATGCAGAATTTGCTTTCATCCGAAAAAAAGTACTTTGGACCACTGAGCAACAGTCCAGTGCTGCTTCTCTGTAGCCCGGGTCAGGCGCTTCTGCCGCTGTTTCTGGTTCAAAAGTGGCTTGACCTGGGGAATGCGGCACCTGTAGCCCATTTCCTGCACACGCCTGTGCACGGTGGCTCTGGATGTTTCTACTCCAGACTCAGTCCACTGCTATGCCAAAATCATCCGTATTAAGACAATAAAAGACCTGAAATATTTCAGTTAGTGTGCAATGAATCTAAAATATATGAATGTTAAATTTTCATCATGACATTATGGAAAATAATTAACTTTATCACAATATGCTAATATTTTGAGAAGGACCTGTAATGTAAGGATCCTAAATAAAACAGAGATTTTTGTAAAAGCTATGTTAAAACTTCATTGATCTGTTTACCGGAACTTGGGAAATAAAAAATAAAAACCTTTTTACATTCTTGTTATTACTGTGACTATGACCAACAGTACTTCAATCCTGTAAGACTCACAATGAAAAGACACATAGGTAGCGATTAGAGAAGTTTATTTACAAATATTTATTTCTTTGGTGCTCGGACCCCGGAGGAAGATACGAACACTGAGAATGACGTGAGCTTGAATAAACAACTTATGAATAGAATTAGAGATGTCTTCCCCTGTGATCCGACTGATGGTGGAGTAGAGGCCTGAGGAGGTAGGGAAATCGGGAGGAGCTAGGAAGCCAGATGGTGGAGATGGGTAAGAGTAGAGTCGCAGCTCAGCTTGAAGAGCGAGGAAGTCCGTGAGTGAAGATCTTTAAAGCGGAGTTTGAATGGTGATTGGCTGAAGAGGAAATGCGGACTCGATGCTGATTGGCTGGAGCGGGGACGCACGGTGGAGTCATTGGACGGCGCAGAGAAGGGGTGAGTTTTCCAGATTGAATTTTCGTCAAAACTCCATAATATGAGACAGATGATCTGTGCAAAAATCTCCTCTGGTTCCTTCAAGTGGTCCTGCTGCCATTTGCAGAAATATACTGCTCCCGGTCAGAACCAATCAATCAGAACCAGCAGGAATGTCTTAGCAGTGTCAGTCACGCTCCTGTACGCGCTGCTCACACCTCCACCACCCCGCACAGCGCATACCGTCTTTCAAGCTCAAGATTGAGGGTGTGCTGCACCTTTGCTAATGGAGTTGTGCTGATGATTTGAGGCCAACATTGTAGTCAAAATATGGGCCAGCTATAGTCAATGTAAAGCATATCGTCGATGTTTTGACCATTGAATGTGCCATAGCTGTTTATCTGCCATCATAGGTGGCGCTGCTTATTAGCCTGTGCGTTCACGGCAGGCTCTGCTGTGGGGAAGGGCTGTAGAGGGAGGGCTGTAGCACAGCAGTGAGCAAGGGGGATGGACCTGTAAGGTGTGCTTGTTCAAATTGTCAGGCTAAGTCCACCGTTTCCTCAGAAATCTCTACTGCAGGTTTAGGGTCAGTTTTCATGGCTGGGCAATAACATTCATGGGAGTTCTAAGCAGAAAACAAAGACCCATCACACATTTGCCAGAAAACATCTTGATGATCAGCATTTGTGGAAGATATTTAATGAAGTGACAGGACAAAAGTGGAGCTTTCTGAAATGTGTGTGCTTGGATACAAGTAGAGTAAAACCAACAGGGTGCCACAACCTGTTATTAGGTTCATCTTTTCATATAGGGCCAGGGAGGTTTGGTTAGCCCTATTTTCCCTTAATAAATAAAATCCTCATTTGAAAGATGCTTTCTGGATTTACTGAGGTTATGTTTATCTGTAAATGGGGCAATTACTTTTTCACATGGAGCTCATGTTAGCCAAGATACATTTTTGTGTCCTATCCTGTCAAACTCAGCTAAAACATCACCAATCAACACATAAGGCTGATTTAGATGTTTACAGTTCTTTTACTGTTGATGATTTGGATGATTTAGACATTGTTTGATTGTATATTAAAACAAAGAATTTCCAATTGCATCTGTTGTAGATATTATCTCAGCACAATTGTCAAATTGTCTTCTAAACGACAAGGTCACAATAATTGCTGAATTCATCGCAGCTAAAACGATATTCATTGGACAGTAGCGGCAGAACTGTAATAACGTAACATTTTTCATTGGAGGCCAAATTGAAGCATAATTTTGACCCGCCAGGCTGTGCAACAACACATCAAAACATATGTGTCCAGTAAAAAGTGATTAGTTAGGTCAAATTTAATTGATTTTTGAGAAATTCCATTTGGTTTTTCACTTTGCTGCTGTTAAATTTTAAATTGTGGCTGGCTTTTATTATTTTGGTGATGGATTTAATTATGTATTAATTATGTCATAAATAACATATGTTATTAATAATTTCATTTAAAAATCAGGTCGGATAATTATTTTTCTGTTGTAAATTTGATGTCTCTAAATGTAACCTTCTGCTGGATAAAGGTGTGCATATTTTGTCATTTTTCACATATATTTATTGTTCTGTGTTTCTCCCTGTCAGAACAGTTCGATTGGAACTATTCTGTTTAAAGTTATTCCAAGGTCCACTCACATCACCAGCAACCAGAAGCCGGTAAGAAAAACCCACTGCACCACCTTGTTTCAGCTATAAACTCAGTCTAAAGAAAGTATTTAAAATAAATCTGTAAATTGTTGACAAATTTAATTGATTCAAGCTGCACAGGGCTCCTTGACATTTAATATGCATGTTGGTGTGTATTAATGTGGCCCGTTGGTAACACAAGGAATATATGCCTGTAGTCTCACACATAATTATTCATCTATACAACATGTCAAGATCGGTTTTTCTATTTGTTTCGCCCTTTTGTTGGACGTTTTTGTATCACTCAGAGCCAAAAAGTCTCAATTTTCAAGATAATTTAATAATGAGTAAAACTGCTGCTCCTCTGCATCAAAAGCAGCCTGCTAAGGTGGGTTGTGCATTTGACCATAATGCCTCCTGGACACCTTTCTTTAGAGGTTTTCTGGACACTCTGAGATAAGTGGTTTTGCCACCTCTACCAGCAACCAGCAGATTTGGCTGTATACTTTGAGTCATTGTCATGCTGAAAGTTAAAGCTCCTCTTTATCTTCCTTCTGTAAGCGGAAACCTGAAAGTTTTGTGCAGTTGATAATCAGCAAGACCTATTGTTTTTTGGGCTTGTTTTTGGACATGAATTGCTTATTTGGGCTTAGCTTTGTTTCCCCTTGCTTATCTCCAAGCTCTACACAATAAAGCGAAACACTAGTGGTAGGTAGTTTGTCCTTTCCACGCCCCAGTTTCCCGGTTATCGCACCCGCCCAAACACAGAGCCACGCCGAAAGAGCCACGCCAGATTCCAGAGTGACAGGGAAACAAGTGACGAGACAGCATGAAAATGAGTTGCAGTAAATGGGGAAAATATGTGAAAAATATAAAATCTGTGTCTTTTTTTCTAAAAGAGAGTTTAAAGAAAGTTTGTTGTTGACTGTTTACTATCATTTTGCTGTTACACATCCAAAATGCACTTTTCTTTCAGTTTCTTTTTCTTTCAACAGTCATCAGTTTAAAAGTATTGAAGTTATTTAAATAATTCAATGTATTTGAAATTTGTATGCTGAGAGTAATTACAGTAATATTGCTGTTGCTTTTGTATAATGCCATAATAAATGTTTAGATTTATACTGTTTACAAGCAGCTGCTATTTTACATAATGTGATGGGTTGCTCATTGGGCCTTTATTGGGCTTGTTTCATAGAGCTGGTTGCTTGTTTCTCTTGGGAGATCTGGCAAGACTAGAGGCTTCATCTGGCTATCTGACTACTGAGAGACAGATGAGGCAATCTTCAGATAGGCAGAGCAAGGGTTAATCTCTAGATATCCAACGGGCAGTAACAATCCTTCCTGGGCAAGGCAAAAGGG
This sequence comes from Girardinichthys multiradiatus, assembly GCF_021462225.1. Lineage (NCBI taxonomy): Eukaryota > Metazoa > Chordata > Actinopteri > Cyprinodontiformes > Goodeidae > Girardinichthys > Girardinichthys multiradiatus. The sequence continues at coordinate 11,566,820 of NC_061800.1, forward strand.
AATAATCCGTGGTCATTGAACAAGTTCGATAAGTAGAGCACAAGAGAGCAGGAAAAAGAACACCAGATTACTACTGGCACAGGGCGGTCGATAATCTGGCGAGGAGACAGAGGCTGAGAGGCGCTTAAGTAGTGCAGTGCACAGGTGAAACGGAGACAATCAGGCATGGCAAAGGTTGTCTAGATGAGGCTGAGTATGGTGGCACAAAAACATGACATGAAAAAACATTACTACAATAACATTACAACCTTGCATTATAACACCCAACCTCTTCTTGTAATTGGTAAACAGCTTTTTGCCTGTTTCTACCACTACTTTGATGATTTATTTTTGTGGATGAGATCCAAGTGGAAAGACCTCCTTGTCATCACCCTAATTTTTAGCTCCCTCCATAGATTTTCTATCAGACTCAAGTCAGGAACTTTTCTAGGCCACTCCAAAATATTAACATTACTTCCAGTCTTAAGAAACATATTGGTGAAATTAAAATATTACATTGTATTCAATAAATTCAAATTTGACCAACACTGTGTGTGATTTTATTTATTTTTTTAACCAACTTTAAGGAGGTTGAGATCCAATAATGGGCATCCACTTTAAACATGTAACCTCAGGAGATAATAGATTTGAAGTTAAAAATGTTTCACGTCATGTGTGTTGGTAAAGCTTTAAGCCAATCAGGAAATCGCTGTGCCATCATACAGGAGGGTGAAAGGCAACAAATCTGGGGTAGAGCAGCAGTTGACCTCGGGTTAAGGTTACTTTATTTATAACCAAGCTACCACACACAGCTCAGCTCTAGTTTTATTGAAAAAATGTTAACATAATCAACATGTGATAAATTACCTAAAGTATCATCAACAAATATGTTAACAATATAAAAACAAAGTAATATAGATGGCTAAGTCTGTCCTGTCAATCATGTCATGATTTCTTTTCCCCTTTTATATTTGATTGTTTTACAGCTTCAATAAAACTCTGGGTGGCTGACCAACAAGCATACTGCAAAGCCAATTACATAAAATCAACATAATACGTATTCAGTACAACCCTGCAAAGACAAGCAGGCATAGATATTTAATGGATGGACAAATGTTCTCTAAATTTGCATATTACTTTGTAATCTAATACAGAAAAGCATGAGATATGATTGAGTAGAAACATTGGTACAGATGAGACATTGTATCATGATGACTACCTCATCAGATACAAGGTATGATCACTACCTCACACATGTAAAAAAGGATCGTAGGAGTTTTTGTGTAAACTGGCGACTAAAACATTTGAAAGTAAAACAAAAGTGTATTTACTATATGATTCCACAGGAGAATTTGTCAATGTGTCAATATAGGGTTGTATTTATCCTGCCTAAAGTATTTTTAAATGAGCAGATTATATCCCTCGGTAAAACCTTTAAAATCAAATTCAAAAATCACCCTGACTCTAGAATTGTTAATCATTTTATATTTTCGGTAGCTGTCAAGGTTGATACTATGTAAAACTAGAAAGTTAAAGTTCTATATTGATTAAATGGGCTCTTCACAAAGCTGCTAATCATAAACTTTTGTTTATTACAAAAAAGTCACCCTAACCAATCATATGTTGGGGCAAAGTATTAGTTTGTTATTTCATAAGCATGTTCTTTGATTTTCTTTCTGATAAAATAGAAAAATATTGTGCATTTATCATTTTTAAAATGTTAGTTTCTTACCTCTGATCATTTTTCTAAACAAGTTTTCATCAACTGCTGTCAAGTTTGTGTTTTTTTTTTTTTTTTTAAACAACTTTTATTCATTCCTAATCATCCATAGACATTTTGAACATTTAACATGAAAATGGCAGTGTTGACTTTTGGACAAAAAGAAAAAATCCTAGCTACATTTATTTAAGTATCTTGATCTTTGTCTCTAAGGTGTACATGAGGGCGATGGTGGACTACTACCCCCTGCAGGATGCCTCCATCCCATGTCCAGATGCAGGGATGGCATTTAACAGAGGGGATCTGCTGGAGGTGGTTGACCAATCAGATGCACTGTGGTGGCAGGCCAGAAAGCTGCCCTGTGGGGCTTCCTTCGCTGGTCTAATTCCCTCTGCTAACATGCTGAGGAGGTGATACACACGCACACACACACACACACACTCTCTTGTTTTGCTATATGTAGTGAGGACCATGTGTTGACTCCCATTGACTTCCACTGATTTTCAGTCATTGTCAACCCTTTCTATGCCCTAGCCCTGACAATAACCCTAAACCTGACAATTACCAGTGCATGCCTAACCCTCACCTTAACCTAAACTCAATTCACACCTTAGTCCTAAACCTAACCGTTAGCAAAATAGGTTGTGAGGACCAGCAAAATGTCCTCACTTTGGTACAAATGGTCCTCAATTTGATGGTGATACGGGAAAATTGGTTCTCACTGTGATACCAATACAGGAACACACACAAACACACACACACGTATCTGCAAGCAGTTCAGTCTGCCACCAGAGGGAGCAATTGCTTTACAAAATGTTTTGAGCAGCTTATAGAAAAACAAAACCTTTCAACTTCATATTATCCACATTTCAAAATAGGCCATTGTTGGATTTCTAAATACTTCAAAAAGAGTCAAGAGGCATTCAGTATTATTTCTTCTAGCACACAACTTCTACTTTTAAACTTTTTCACATAACTTCTTTTATACTTTTTTATATTGCTTTAGAAGCTGATGGTAAAACATGTTCATTGATAGTTCTGCAATTAGCTAGTCATACTTTTAGAAACTCTATTACTGCTCTTTGGGCATCTGTGAAGTAGAAACAAATGTCCATTAACTCATATCTGCATAAATCTAAAATTACTTTAATAGCGTATTTCGGCTCCTAACAATCTTTCACTGAAGTATTTTTGTTTCTTTGAATAATTCAATTCTTTGACTGAAATTACATGTGCCTTAACTCTTGCATGACTATGACTGCATGATTTGTACTTCAGTATTTTATAACGTTGAATTTTTACTTGGTAGCTACTGGTTGTTTACAGCTACAGCTGTAATTATTTACCTATACGTCTCTCTATTTTTTTCTTCACAGTAAACAGAAGGACCAGTGGTGGTGTCAACCATCCCACGTTCATAGCTGCATCAGGCCTCGTGAGAATATTTATCATTATCTCTAAATTAATGTAGATTTGTCTGTTCCTATTAAGACCTGTCAGGCATCCATTCAGTTTGTTTACACCAGTTTAATCAGCTGTTCTCAAGTATCCAACACATGGATTAACAGTTCCTAACTTCAGTCTTCAGTAAATGCATAGCTGCTGCAAACAGTCCACATGATTACAAAATCCTCATTGGAAGAATGCCAATAACGCTCACGTAGACAGACAAATACTCTTGGCAATATACTGTATATACGGTTTACTTTGTTTCAGTGAAGTTTGTTACTAGTCTTTTTAAATGGTGTACAACATAATTTACCATGTTGCATTACAGGTATAATTTTTAATTATCTAGTCAAAAGAAACAGTCACTTTTCATCACTGTGCAGCTTTTCTTCATATTTCTGCCTGTGTTGCATTTAAAGAGCAGTCTCATCAGGTGTGTGTTTCCTCCCTGCTTACTGAAGATAACCTGGCTGATAATGGTGAGTGTCACACCTGATACTACAGTTCTGCAACCTTTGCCACATTGAGTCACTGCACAGTGTTTAAGTGAAACATGTCAGAGGAAGATGGAAGCAGCTGAAAATGTTTTTACGTACCTGTGTAATTTCACTAAATACTAAGCGTTATACCTGTAAAGGTTATTTGCATATAAGGAAAAGCATTTTCTATGATCATCTCAAGAACAAATGGGTCTTTCATTGAAGAATGCCTCCTTTTGAGAAATGAAAAACTGAACCATCAGGGTACTCATACAATGCCAGATTTGTCATGATTTGTTTTGTGTCATTAAATAATTTAAAAATAATCGACATTGTGTATTAGTTGAAACTGAAAAATTTATTTTTGCCTAGACTAAGAAAAACTAATTTAACTGGATATTTATATGTTGTGTAAAAAGAACTAACAGAACTGGTGAAACAGAGTCGGGTTTGTAGGCCACCTTGCTCATCCATGATGGCTGCTCCAAAACTCTGAGTATGCTTTCCTTAGTATGCAACTTTGTAATTCATTTGCTGGTACGGTTTGGGTCATTGTCAACTGGGAAGTCCCATTTGTGCTTGAATCTCCTAGCTGATGTCTTCAGATGCTCTTTTGATATTTCCAAATAATGTTCTTTCCTCTTGATGCTTTCTGTTTATCTATTTTCATTCTTTCTTTTATCAAAAGACCCTCACAACATCAGGGTGCCACCTCTGCACTTAATAATTGGGTTCTCAGACTTGCAAACTTACCCCTTTTTCCTCCAAATGTAAAAATGGTTACTATGACCAAACAGTTAAATTTTACTTTCATTAGACCACAGAACATGTTTTTGAAAGTTTTTTGGGTTTTTTTATCTCTTAGAATAAACTATAATCCCACTTTTTATATTGCTTTAGCAGTGATGGGTTCTTTTTCTCTGAGTGGCCTTTTGGCTATGACTACACAGGACATTCTTTGCTGTGGATAACAACATTCTCTTGACAGCTACAGCTACTATCTTCACAGGATTTTTTGCATTTGTTCTATGGTTCATGCATGTGTTTCACACCAGAATACACATATGCGTGCAGGTCTACTTCCTGATTGGTATAATTGCTGGACATTTCCATGCTGTTTATACTTGCATATAGTTGCTTGAGCCTGGGACCTTCAGCAGTGTGGAAATTGTACTGTGGGATAAACCAGATCTGAGGACCTTCATAATTCGCCTCCGGATATCTTGTGATGATGTCAGACAGGCAAGCAGATTGTTTGAGGTGTTGCCTAAAAATACATCCGCAGGCATGTCTCCATTTAACTCAAATGTTGTGAATTAATTACTCAGAAGCTTACAAATGACATAAAAATCTGGGCTTTCCCAAACGTTTATAAACACTGGAATCTTGGTGTATGTAAACTTATGACTTAAAAAAAAAAAGAGTAAAACAATTCTCTCACTCGTTATTCTGGCATTTAGTAAAAAATATGTTGCTGCATTTAATGGATGTAAAAAATGAAAAGTTTACACTGATTTAATGTAGAACAGGCAATACTAACATCTTTTTCCACAGAGTATGTAAATATCTGGTTTCAACTGTAGATGTCACATTAGATCTATGTATATAAAAGCGTGGATGAAGTATGTTCTGGTATTTATTTAACATAATGTTAATTTCGTTTAAACATCTGCTCAAAAATCTAATTAACCTCAATAATAAACATGTTGGTCTATTAAACCTGCTTGATCTGTGTATGACATTGCCTAAAGTAACCACATTCTGGGGATCTCCTGTCATTGTTTCAAGCGCTTTTTGCTTTCTTAATACAGTCACCAATGTGCTGTGTCGCCTTATTAAAACACAGCTTTGAGGAAACAAAGTTTAACTGTTATTTTTTCTGGCTTTTAGAGAAGGATCTAACTCATACTGATGGCAAAAGGATCTTAACAGGTAATGGCACCAGTTTGAATATATGAGACAGTTCGATTGATTGACGTTTGCCTCTTATTAAAGAAATGCTGTTTCTCTTCTCCACAGATATGGAAAATAATAAAGACATAAACTTTGGTGGGTAAGTTTGTCCAGACCAGTAGTTCCCCTGGTTACGATATTAAAATAGTATTTAGATAAATCCTTAGTAACAAGGATTTTCTCTTTTTTGACTCTGTTAAGTCTGTAGAGTTTCTTTATGTTTGTTACAAATGAACTAATAGAGAAGTCTGTGATGACTGAATAAACTAAATAAGAGGCCAAGTTGTTCAAAATAGTATTTGGACTGAATAGTGAACCAGGCATCAACCTTTAAGTTTGGGATTTTATTTATTTAAGATAGAAAAAAAAGATAGTCAAGAGTTTGGTTTCAGCTAACATTTAAAGCATAACCCTGTATCAGATCTATCTTTCTTTTGAATATTCAGTTTTCCTTTTTGAAAAAAAATAATTTCTGGCATGAGAGTAAAGACTTTACATGTTTCTTTTCTTCAGGTGAGGCAGACTCAGATGTTATTGAAGGAATATACCTGGGTAAGTCACCCACTCCCTGGATCTGCAGCAAGATACACTTTTTAGTTAGATGTTGTCCTGTAATATCAACTAATCCAGGCTGTTTATTTGATAAATCAAAGCTTTTTGTCCTTGTAAGTTTCTCAAAAAATAAAATACAATCTAGCATTTACCTCCAAAATGTTAAACGTCTTCTGTCAAACTCACCACATCTTTTTCCTGTAAACGTGGTGAAGCTTGAGAACAAATTGTATTCATAGCATTAAAATGAATGTATTCTTTGAACATGGATGTTGCTATTTTTAGTTGAAAGCATAAGTTTTTTTGGCCCTCATCAGCTGGCTTCCGTCGAAGTTTTCGTCTGTGGCGAAGGACGTCCTTTAAAAGGAGGCGGCAGTCCTGCACCTCCTACTCGCCCAGCAGCAATGCTGTGTCCACCCCTTACGAGGAGGTGGCGTTGTACCAGCGCCTTCCGCAGGAGAGCCACCGCCTCATCATCCTAATTGGTGAGGGAAGACTCTGAGATAACTGAAGATTGAAAATCACTTACAGCAGTTAAGCTTAACTTTATTTAGGTGTTAAAGCACAGCAAACTATTTTCTCAGGGAATTATAAGGTAGAAAAATTAAAAAATCAAATCTTTGCAAGTGTTTAGAATTGCATAACATGCTTTTCAGAGTATGCACTACTGTGCTGCAAATATAATATTGTATAATAATGTTAACTTGCTTCTCCATATCGCTCATCATAATCCACATAAATTCATTCTATTGTAAGCATGCATGGACACAGGCCTGGGTCAATTCATTCAGTCCCCATTTCATACACATGCATTGTGTCCCTTTCTACTTCTATTTCTTACCCACAAACAAACCATTTTATTTCGGTGTACAGTAACATATCAGTTATCAGTTTATTTTACCGAATAGAGAAATAAACTGATGTTACTTTTTACTTTTTGGTTGGATTCAAATGTTTCAGGTCATCCAACAAATTTTTATATCAGACAAAAAAAGCATGTAGCTGTTTTTAAATTATGATTTTTATTTATTGAAGTAAAAAAGATTTTCAAGACATTTTCTTTTGTGTGTAAAAACACAATTCTCTTATTAAATTATCAGCTGTCCATATTTTGTAGACCTCAGTTCAATGTCATTGACATCCATCATTCTGAAAATGGTTACAAAGCCATATCTAATTCTTTGGGACTCACTGAAATCACTGAACAGTCATGAACTTTCCAAGAGGTGGTTGGGCAACCAAAAATGCTCCAAGAGCACTTTGATGACTTAACCAGCGGATCCCAAAAGAAACCAGGACAACATCTAAAGCACTACAACCTTGTTTGCTTCAGTTAGGGTCAGTGTTCATGACTCATCAATAAGAAAGAGACTGGGCAAAGAATTGGACCTATGGGAAGGTTCTAGGGCCAAAACCACTGCTGACCAAAAAAAAAAACCTTTTAAATCTTGATCGCCAGGACTTCTGGGAAAACATTCTGTGGACTGTCAAAACAAAAGTGGAACTTTCTGTAAGATGTGTTCCCGGTTACATCTGGTGAAAAACTAAGACATCATTTTAGGGAAAAAAAAAACATAAAAGCAGCCTGATGATAGTTGTTGGATTAAAGCATGGCACATCAACTTATTGTATTTACTCTGGCCATCTTTGTTTGATAGAAACATTTGTTTGAAGAAGCGAAACATTTCACTGTGACAAAAGTGTAAAAAAAATAAGAAATCTGTAAGGGGCAAATATTTTTTTATTGCACTTAAAAAAATTATGAAAATGCTAAAATGTTATGTAAAATTTAATTTGATTGCCATTAATATATCATGTTTTGAAGACTTTATATTTGACCCTATTTCCATTGATTGTAATTAAGCCTAAACCTGATGCATTATGACTCTAAATCCAATCAGCTACTGTATAAGCAACCTCCAGCTGCTAGTTGTTATTTACTGGAGTCACATAACTACCTTTCTCTCTTGTAGACCATGAGTAGATAACAGAAAATTATGTTTTCATTGCAATAACAAACCAAATCCAAAGTGAAAAGTACTGATGCATGGCTGGCACCAAGTATCACTTGTTGTATATTTCCTACCAGGGAAATCAGCTATGAAAAGTGCAGCTATGCAAAAGTACACTGCTCAAAAAAATAAAGGGAACACTCAAATAACACATCCTAGATCTGAATGAATTAAATATTCTCATTGAATACGTTGTTCTGTACAAAGTTGAATGTACTGACAACAAAATCACACAAAAATCATCAATGGAAATCAAATTTTTTAACCAATGGAGGCCTGGATTTGGAGTCACACACAAAATTAAAGTGGAAAATCACACTACAGGCTGATCCAACTTTGATGTAATGTCCTTAAAACAAGTCAAAATGAGGCTCAGTATTGTGTGTGACCTCCACGTGCCTGTATGACCTCCCTACAACACCTGGGCATGCTCCTGATGAGACGGTGGATGATCTCCTGAGGGATCTCCTCCCAGACCTGGACTAAAGCATCACCAACTCCTGGACAGTCTGTGGTGCAACGTGACGTTGGTGGATGGAGCGAGACATGATGTCCCAGATGTGCTCAATCGGATTCAGGTCTGGGGAACAGGCGGGCCAGTCCATAGCTTCAATGTCTTCATCTTGCAGGAACTGCTGACACCCTCCAGCCACAAGAGGTCTAGCATTGTCCTCCATTAGGAGGAACCCAGGACCAACCGCACCAGCATATGGTCTCACAAGGGGTCTGAGGATCTCATCTCGGTACCTAATGGCAGTCAGGCTACCTCTGGTGAGCACATGGAGGGCTGTGCGGCCCTCCAAAGAAATGCCACCCCACACCATTACTGACCCACTGCCAAACCGGTCATGCTGAAGGATGTTGCAGGCAGCAGATCGCTCTCCATGGTGTCTCCAGACTCTGTCACGTCTGTCACATGTGCTCAGTATGAACCTGCTTTCATCTGTGAAGAGCACAGGGCAACAGTGGCAAATTTGCCAATCCTGGTGTTCTCTGCCAAATGCCAAGCGTCCTGCACGGTGTTGTGAGCACAACCCCCATTTGTGGACGTCGGGCCATCATACCATCTCCATGGAGTCGGTTTCTAACCGTTTGTGCAGACACATGCACATTTGTGGCCGGCTGGAGGTCATTTTGCAGGGCTCTGGCAGTGCTCCTCCTGTTCCTGCTTGCACAAAGGTGGAGGTAGTGGTCCTGCTGCTGGGTTGTTGCCCTCCTACTGGCCTGTCTCCTGGTAGCGCCTCCAGTCTCTGGACACTACGCTGACAGACACAGCAAACCTTCTTGCCACAGCTAGCATTGATGTGCCATCCTGGATGAACTGCACTACCTGAGCCAATTGTGTGGGTTGTAGAGTCCGTCTCATGCTACCATGAGTGTGAAAGCACCACCAACATTCAAAAGTGACCAAAACATCAGCCAGAAAGCATAGGTACTGAGAAGTGGTCTGTGGTCCCCACCTGCAGAACCACTCCTTTATTGAGTGTCTTGCTAATCGCCAAAGATTTCCCCCTGTTGTCTTTTCCATTTGCACAACAGGATGTGAAATTGATCGTCAATCAGTGTTTCTTCCTAAGTGGACAGTTTGATTTAACAGAAGTTTGATTTACTTGGAGTTATATTGTGTTTAAGAGTTTAAGTGTTCCCTTTATTTTTTGAGCAGTGTATTATATCACTTTATTTGTCCAATTAGAGAAACACTACATGAGGAGAGTGAGATAGTTTTGTAAAATGAATGAAATAACCATTAATGTCCACCTCAAAACTTTAAACTAGGACATTTGCAGACATTTCTCATTACTAAAATTAAATAAAGAAAACAACTCACCTCATCCAGGCAGAAAACTGTATGAACTTCTTCTGGTGTTTATTGGTGGTTGTCAAAATAACTGAAGGTGTGCATTACTGCCACCAACTGGTATGGATATTGGTTCATTGTGGATTAGTATCCAAATTGTATGTCTATATTTACTGTATAATCAAATTCTATTAAATAATTTTGTCTTTTTTAAATTATATAATAATTTGTGAAATTGATTGTCAATCAGTGTTGCTTCCTAAGTGGACGGTTTGATTTCACAAGTTTGATTTACTTGGAGATATATTGTGTTGTTTAAGTGTTCCCTTTATTTTCATGTCCTCCTAAACAGGTGCTTCAGGAGTTGGAGTCAATGAGCTAAGGAAGAGACTCATCCAACTGAATCCTTCAACCTTCCAGGGACCCGTACCTCGTATGTGCTCTTCACTCTTTTATGACTTTAGTTTAGCAGCTCTTTTCCGTTTTTATAAAGATAACAGAAATTCATGGAAAATAGCATAAAAACAGAACATAAATGTGCTCTTATTTTACCAGAAATATATGTATTTAGTTATATAATATTCATATTTCTACCTTGATAATTTCTGTGTCTGTTTTTGAGACTTTGGACATCTACATTAAAGAATAGGAACAGAACAAATTGTCTGATGTTTTTTAACTGAACTTTTAAACTGAACTGAATGATGATTTATTAATCCCCAAAGGGTGCTAATAATGTGTGGTATACAATAAATTGTATATTATAAAAGGTGGAAATATAAATAAGAAAAAAACACTATATTCACAGCTATTTAAGGACTAAAGCAGAAAACCTAGCTAAAACATGAAAAATAAGATGGCAAAGAGGTTTTTTTTTTATATTCATACCATGAATAAATTATGACACACTGTGTTCTTGTAGACACAACTCGTCAAATAAAAGAAGGGGAACAGGTGGGTAGAGAGTACCACTTTGTTACCAAAGAGCTGTTTGAGTACATGGTCTGCAACCACAGGTAGGAATCTCTACTTTAGGAAAGCTGCTTATCATATTTTTCCAACCTTATGAACTGTTTGTTATAAACTGCATATATTTCTGTGTTCAGATTTGTAGAGTATGGGGAGAGTAAGGGCCAACTGTATGGAACCAGCATTGATGCTATTGACGAGGTGCTAAAACAAGGCCGGATGTGCATCATCGACATTGAACCACCTGTAGGTTCATCAAAGAATCCAACCTGTCCAAGAGTTTTGCCTTTTAGCCGTAATGGAGTCAATGTTGTTTATTTACACCTCCTAATGTTTCTATTATGTTGGGCTCCAGGTCAGTCACCCTATAAACATTCAAACTCCATTTAAAATCTACGTATTTCCATTTTATCCTTTTCATAATTCCATTTTATACTCTTGTACTTAAACCACTGCATATCATTTTTAAGTATTTTCATGACTCAAGGAGGCAGGCTATAAATGCTCAAAAGTCATATCTTTTACTTTATATGTAATTTTTTCTGTTTAAAATATGATTTACATTGGCCCTGATCCTTGTTTGGGCCAGCTGTCTTATGAAATATATTACAAATATATGAATGAAACGCAACATCCATCACGGTAGAGAGAGAGAGAGAGGAACATACAGAATAAGCAGAAGTTAGAGTGAATAGTGCTGTATAAATAGAGAATCTGAAATAGAACAGTAATCTAAAGAACAAACAGTAGTAAAACAGTCTTAAAGCAGCTCAAATTACAACAGTATGTACCTGTCCCCCTTTACGGGTTGAATAGGTATAAACATATGCAGCACTATTATAGACAATGTGAATTTACATATTATAAACAGTAAGTACACATGTAAAGTGCAGTGGATGATAATTACCTGTTACAGAGGGGAGATTTGTTTTACAGTGAGATGGCAAATGGGATGAAGGATTTCCTGTAGTGTTCTTTGCTGAATAAGCTTTCATGTTTATCTCTTTGATTCTCAGAGCATTCATTTGTTACGGTTAAGAAACCTGAAGCCATATGTGATTTTCATCAAAGCCCCGAGCCCAGAAAGTCTGAGACAAACTCGAAGGAACTCCAGAATCATCACCAGTTACGCCATCAACAGGGCATTCACAGTAAGAGCACTCATGATCTCGTTGTATTTCATTTCTATAATGATTTAAACTGGCAGCTTAAATAATGTTGCAGCAACCCAATCAATAAATCACCAGTGCTGAATTCCATGGACAGAGTCAAAGCAGGAACATAATCAAAGATCTACTTTTCTTGTCACTCAGGAGGAAGACTTTTTAGAGCTTGAGGAGACTTCCCATCTTTTCGAGGCCAAATACAAGCAGTATTTTGACAGCGTTGTGGTGAATGATGACTTGCAGGATGCCTGCATGCAGCTGTGCTCCGTCATCCAGCAGGCGCAAAACGAGCCTCAGTGGATTCCTGTCAGCTGGCTGCATGCAGAGGACTAGCACAGGAGAGGATGGGGAGGAAGGCAGAGATGTGCTACTGAATTATCTAAAGAGAAGAAAAGTGAAAATGATGAGGATGTAGCGAATGGTTAGGGATGTCTCACTTAAGCTTGCCATCGATGTATGGGTAGAATCAGTATGTGGTACATTTTTATCAGTCTCATTAAATAAAAGATGTTTTTATCAGTCTTAAATCTATCAGCATCTTTCTGTCTTATGCTGCAAGGGAAAGAGCTTTAGAAACTTTCAGAGATGCAGAATAAGAGCTAAGATAAGGAAGATAAAAAGATTAATGCAGGAAAATTACTGATTACTGTCTAAAACAGTGATGTCCAAACGTTTAGCCACATGCTCCAAAAGGTGAAAAGTACCACAAAAATAACATACCTCGCCCCTCAGATATGCCAGTTATTAAAGACTTCCAAGGATTCACCACTTTTCTGTCACACACTTGAACCTATCAAATAAACACACCTATTTGTTCACACATACGCACATGTACTTACGCACTCACACACATACTTTCCAAATAAACCAACTATACTTTCATTCATATGCATTAATCACTGAGTGCAAACTTGCTTTGATAAAAGCCATTTCTTTGTCAAATGTGCAAACACTGAGAAACTTGTACATGATATAATCTCATTTGGTAAGGTATTCCATTGACTCACAGCAACAACAGAGAAGACAGATTTAGCAAAAGAGGTCTTAGATTTTGGAATGCTGCACTCTCCTCTAGAGGTCGCCCTTGTTACTCTAGTTTTTTCAGTGTGACAAACCTTAGAGGAGGAGCAGCAATACAATGAAGAATTTTAAAAAGTAAGCAAATGTTTGCATGCATAATAAGGTTATTCAAATTTAAGAAATTGTATTTGGAAATAATATGACAGTGGTGATATTGTCTAGATTTCTTGTCGTGAATTTTTATTGTGCTTTTGAAGGTTGATTCAAGAGGGTTTAAGGCTGTTTTGCATGCCTGCGACTAGCTAGTCACGCAATACAGAATACGGGAAAAAATCATGGATATTAATTACATATGTGAAAAACAAACATAAAATTTGCCAGAGTAATTTTTAAAGAGTTGCAAATTTTTTTAAAATGATTTGTAAAGGTCATGGTTAAGTCGTACTCCATATATATCAAATAGTCAGTCAGTCATTTTCTACCACTTATTCCATAGTGGGTCGCGGGGGAGCTGGTGCCTATCTCCAACAGTCTATGGGCGAGAGGCGGGGTACACCCTGGACAGGTCGCCAGTCCATCGCAGGGCAACACACAAACAACCATGCACACACTCATTCATACACCTAAGGGCAATTTAGAGTGACCAATTAACCTAACAGGCATGTCTTTGGACTGTGGGAGGAAGCCAGAGTACCTGGTGAGAACCCACGCATGCACAGGGAGAACATGCAAACTCCATGCAGAAAGACCCCTGGCTGGGAATCGAACCCAGGACCTTCTTGCTGCAAGGCAACAGTGCTACCAACTGCACCACCGTGCAGCCCCATATATAATCAGTTGTTAATCTGGTTTTGATCAACTTTTTTAGTGAAGCATCTTTTCTTCATTAATTCCCAGAATTCAGCATTAAACCACAGTAAACTCTGTTTTTTAAGTTTTATTTTTTTGGTCGTAAACTTTAATAAATATTTCTTAAAACTGATAAAAACTGCTTTATATCATTTTCCAATTACTAATCATTCTTTGAGATGAATTATATATATTGGTTCTTTTTATGGTTTATTTTGGTCCCTATATTTGGTTTTATTTACTTTTTTGCAATTAGTTTAAAGTTATGGTCAGATAATCCTGTTTCTAAATTTTTTTTTTCCTATTCTTTCCAGCTGGTTTGTAAAGACTAGGTCTATGAGTGTTTGAGTAGTTTTTGTTATACTAGTTGGTTTATTTATTATTCATTCATTTTCTATACCGCTTCTTCCATAGTGGGTCACGGGGGAACTGGTGCCTATCTCTAGCGGTCTATAGGCGAGAGGCAGGGTACACCCTGGACAGGTCACCAATCCATCGCAGGGCAACACAGAGACATACAGGACAAACAACCATGCACACACTCATTCACGCCTAAGGGCAATTTAGAGAGACCAATTTACCTAACAGTCATGTTTTTGGACTGTGGGAGGAAGCCAGAGTACCCCGTGAGAACCCACCCATGCACAGGAAGAAACTCCATGCAGAAAGACCACCAGCACGGAGTCGAATCCAGGACCCAGTGTAAAGTTATGGTCAGATAATCCTGTTACTAAATTATGTTTTCCCTATTCTTTCCGGCTCGTTTGTAAAGACTAGGTCTATGAGTGTTTTTGTTATGCTTGTTGATTTATTTATTATTTGTCTCATTTGTAGTAATTTCATAATTTCTTTGAGATTCTTCTTGAGCATTTTATCAAGCCAATTTATGTTAAAATAGCCCATAAGTTGTCACGGCTGGTATGGTGGAGGACCCCAGAATGCAGACAAGCAGGAAGCAACGTGGCATGGTGAGTTGAAAAAAGATTTAATAACCAAAAAGAAACTTGCAGGCAGACAGGTAGTTGCAGATGCAGGCATGGACAAACTTGGGCTAAAACAGGTTTGGCGTAAACGGATGAACTGTGATGTTTCCGCGAGGAATGAACAGAACAGATGTGTGTGTATATATGGAGCAAGAACCAGGTGAAATGAGGAGACTGAATATTAGGTGCAGGTGAACTGAATGAAGATGATTGAAAACAGACAGGAGAGAACAAAACGTGGCTGGAGCAGAAAAGAGACTCTTGAATACAAACTAATAGAAACATAACTAGAAAAACTAAACTAAAGCATAACCAGATCCAAAAACCTAACTTGACAAAACATGAACTAGAAGGCAAAAACTAAAGCATGACCAGGAAAATAATAAACAGAAGCATGATTCAAAACCTATCAAGAATAAAAAGAAGAAGAACCCAAAATCACCCACAAATCATAACATAAGTAAGATCTCTTTTTTTTCAGACATTTTAAAATATTTAAAATGTATGTAATATATAAGGGTGTGAAATAAAGTTTGTAGGCAACAAAATGACCACTGGAGATTGGCTACAGCCAACCCAGGATGGATGGATATTTCTCTTTTTTTAAAGGATCTGCAATAACTCATCTAGTTCAAAATCTAAAATACTGATCAAGCCTAAACTGGGTAATGCAACAGGTTGAAATGTATTAAGCTGTTATTCTATTTGTAAAATCAGTTAAAACAAATTTTTTGTATTAGGAGCCCCTTACATTGAGACAAGCAAGAAAACTAGTAAAGAAGGGCCCAATCTGGAGTAGATTATTACAGACTGATCACATATTCCTGAAAACACCATTATGATTTGTTAATCAGCTATTCTCTTTATAAGAAGGAAAGAAATGAACACTAGTGGCAGATGGAGGCCCTCTGTCACTTCATTTGATTCAATTCAGTTTCAATTCAGTTTATTTATATAGCGCCAATTCACAACACGTCTCAAGGCACTTCACTAAAGTCAGGTTCATACATTCCAATTAATCCTAATCATTGAACAGTGCAGTCAGATTCAGTTATTTATTCAATGTATTTGATGTTAAATAAGAACCCAAAGGAGACATTCCAGAAGAGTCCAAAGCAACATAATCCAAACGGGGATAGAGGAGTACATGAGCTGGAAAGGAAAACAAGGGGAAAAGATACTTCTAAGCAACACAGGGAAATCCAAATAAGGAAAATGTAAAGAGAAAATTGTACAAATTTGATAAATGCAGAAAGTGTAAAAATCTGAGGTAAAAGTAGGGAATTAAAAGGAAAACCTACAATGAAACACTGTGAGATAAAAACACCACATGAGGCTTTGATTGTTTCTAAGTCTCCAGTGTTCTTTCTGGCTGCCCCCCTGATAGGTGAAAAAACCGTCATGCACACAGGATGTGGAGCAGCTTGTGACATCCCATGTGTGGGAGGAGGAATTTATTCATTTAGCTACGCAGATAAGGTGTGAAGAATTCCTAACAAGAGCCCTGTTGTTATCCTGAGACCTGCCCTGACATTTCTTCTTCAAACTAATTTTAGATTACACACATTCTTTTTAAGTTATTACATTAAGTTAGAGGGGCAGTTTCAGTACACTTTACCTTAAGTTTGTTTAAACCTGTAATTTACTGGAATAAACGCAACAGCACATAATATGTCTCAAAGGTCAGCAGACATGTATGACCTGACCAAGAGACTCACAGAGAGTCTGAAGGTTGAAGTGGCCACAACCTATTTCTCTTAAACCTAACTAATGCCACTTTGTCTCATAGTGCAACCAATTGCTTTCAGAAGTCCCCTGATTGGTTAATATACACCACCTGTGTGACATTTCATCTCAGTATAAATTCAGCTATTCTGCAAAGGCCTCAGAGGTTTGTTAGAGAACCTTAGTGAAGAATCAGCATCATGAAGACTGAGAAATACAACAGACCGGTCAGGGAGAACGTTGTGGAGAAGTTGTAAACAGGATTAGGTTATAAAAACACAATCTCAATCTGTGAACATATCACAGAGCACTCTTCAACCCTTTCATCTAAAACCGGTATGGCACAATTCCATGGTTGGCCCATGCTAACTTGGAGGAGAGGTCCACATCTCAGGTGGGAGAACCTGATGACAGGACAAATATTAGTTCTACACACCACAAGTCAGGTCTTTACAGAAGCAGAGAAAGAAGAAACTCATTGTTAGAGAACTATAAGAAATCCTGATTTCAAGTTTGCCACCATTCTTGTAGTGGACACAGCAAACGTGGAAAAAGGTGAAAAATGTTACTGCACATCGCCACATCCCCACAAACACACCATATTCACTATGAAAGATGAAGGTGGTAGCATCATACTTTGTAGCTGCAAATTACTTAAGATTGTGGTGGATGTTCATCCTCCAGCAGGACTAACCTAAAAATGCAGCCAGAGCAACAACTGAATGGTTTAGTTTAAAGCAAATGCATGTTTTGCAATGGGTTTAGTCAAAGTCAAGACATAAATTCAATTGAGAATCTGTGGTAAGACATAAATTACTGTTTACAGAAGCTCTGCATCCAATCTGACCAAGCTCAAGCTATTCTAAAAATAGAAGAATGAACAAAGAATTAATTTTAACTAAACAGAAAGGGTGAGAATACTGTTGCATGGCCCTGTATAGATGGCAGGGTATAAATTATTTTTTAATGCTTTTTGTGTCTGACCTGTAACAGTCATGCTGTAGCAGCAACAAGGAAAACGACATTAAACAAATTTAAACAGAATTGTTTTATCTGTCCTTGAGCAATAAACTACAACTAATTTGTACCATAAAATCAGAAAATACCCCATGGTGATAACACCATCTCAGAATGTCACACTTTGTCATGACTTCTATTGTTGACTCATGATTTCTCTGGTACATTGTTACAAAAGTTACAAGAGAACAAAAGACTTCAGCATGTTCAATGAATGAGTCTGTTTTATTCTTATTGATTTGTACACATCATTATGAAACTTAAAATGAATAAGGAAATGCATACCTGTTATTGACAGCAACAGTATTAACACACTGAATTTATTTTATAGCTGTCCTCGTCTTTTAAGGCATAGATGGGAGGCTAATTCATTTTAATTGCTTAATCTTAAAGCTATGGATTTCAGCACAATTAACTCAGTCATGATGCTATTTAGTGTCAGACTCTGCTCAAGCCTCTAATGTCTTTACAATCCTAAGAGAGAAAACTAATTACATTACAGTTACATTTTTATATCTCTTGGAAGGAAACCGGTACGTTCTTAAACATCTGCTACACGTAATAACAGTGGGACACAAGTTCACCCTGACTACGTTCTGTGTCTGCTCCATCATCCAACCATCAAACTGTGCCCTGCATACAAACTGGATCTGTTTTTGTGTTTAGGATCCGTTCACGCATCTGACAACAGCTCCGTCACCTGTAAATTTCACCCCAATTACAATTCACGCATTCGTGCTCTGTCATTTGTCTAAAATAGTCTCGACCTGATTTCTGATGGACGATGGAGGATGGCTCTCCATCATGCCACAGCGCCGGTGCACCAGTGTGAAAAACAGCACTGACTAGAATGACTTGTATTTGTGAGGGAGTGCAAAATGCTCTGATGATGGAGCCTATGTGAATGAGAGGTCATGACCACATGGTGACAACACAAACAGTCTTATTTTCCTAATCATTAACACACAAAGAATTCATAACTTCTTGCAACTATGGGAACAAAGCATGCTATAATTAGATCTAAAGTCATTTATTCTTATAGATCATCTGTACACCACTGTGCTGCTGTCGCCAACCTTGGGAACCACTGGTTTGATTAACGGTTAAAATGTATTAAATTTTTTAAAAGAAATCTGCAAATTGGTGCTACACATAGAGCAGAGGTAGATCCGGTGTCCCATATACAAAGGCTATTAGTCCTCAACACAACTGTCCATGGTTTGGTCCCTGACCTCGGGACCTTTGCTGTATGTCATCTCCCCCTCTGTTTGCCCATCTTCTGTCTGATTGCTGCATATAAAGGGCACTATGGCCACAAAAATAAAACAAAAACATATCTAGAAAATGCAGAATGTTACAGTACTTTGTATTTCTTTACTGTCCTTTAATTTAGACTTTGTCTCCTGAGTCCTGCTTTCTCTCTCATAATGTTTTGCTGACAGGTATCAGAACTGTGTGTAGCTGGAAAACAATGGCAATATTCAGATAAGTAATGTTAAATATTTTAAATTCTCAGATATAATTAATTATACATTTTCTGGAGAATATTTCCATTATTTTGATTCTGTGTTGGTTCTCAACCCCAGATCAAGCCATAGCGAAACTGATGGTAGGTATTATCATATGACCTCATTTTTTACTGTAACTACGAACAGATGATAAAAACATACTTTTTAATAATTGGTTGTCAAAGCGGGTATTATACTTGCTACTACATCCCATATTTAGGGTTAGGGTTAGGGTTAGGGGGTTAGGTATACATTACTATTTCAGCCAAGACAAACCTTGGGTGATAAAGGTGAGAAATGACCCGCACCCTGCTATTAGGTGAAAATGTCGCAATGCAATTCGGATGTTTTTTTTTATTTTTCATTTACTGCTTTTTTTAATGCAAGAATGATAAAGTCTTTGGAGAGGCAGCTTTTCATCATAGCTTGTGGCAAAGTTAATATATTTGTAAAATATATTGTGCACTATATACTGTGTACTGTGTAATATATTTGTAAAATCTAGCTTTCAATGCTTTAAGAAATGAGAAGAGATTAACATATTTTGAAGTAGAAGTAGAATAATTATAATAACATGATATGATAATTATGATATAAAGCTGAATATGTGTAAAGTTAGTTATTTATGACTGCAATTTCATTTGTGTCCAAGCTGAGCTCCAGAGAGCCCTGGCTCAGTTCAACCACTTCTTCTTCAGCTGCATTGCAGAGTCACTGCAAGTGATGCCTTTCCTATTGGATTCATAATTTAAGGTTGTGACAACAACAACAAATCTTATGCAAAATATACCTATTTTTTTATTCAGTGTTATGTTTGCTTAATTATTTTTTTTGTTTTTGTACATGTCCGCTAATGAAAAAGACTGCAGGACTTTTCTGAAAAACTACAAGTGAGTTATATCCAAACTTTAAAGAAAATCAAAACAAAGACTGACCTATGTCCAAACAGTTTGAACAAAATAAATACATTTTAAAATATTAAAAATACGATGAATGTGAACCTGTATGTTGCGATTTTTACTTTAAAAAAAATTCTATTACTATATGCAAATGTCCAAAAAACAAAAACTTAAGAAAGGACACAAACTGCTTGTTCTTGTCATGATAAGTAAACAAAGGGGGATTTGGTAGGTAATCATGCACCACATGATTCAGAGACAGTTAATATGGTAAAGATAAGTCATATCCGTGAAGTAATCAATTTCGAGCCTCTTTGGTTTCACACACATGACGAACCCATATAAAGCTCAGGGAGCAGCGAGTAAGACCAACAAACCTTCATCAGTCTCAGTGCCTTACACCAAGAACTAACTGGCTAGTTTGTAACCATGAGGACTCTGCTGCTGGTCTCCGCTCTCATTGGGTCCCTGACTGCCATCCCTATTCCTTACCATGCTTTTTGCAGTTCTCTTTGGTAAGTACAAGCCACTAATTTCTGTGAGAGGATAATGTCAACACAGATTTATTGTAAGTCTTATATCACTTGTTTCCTGTTCTAGGCTCTTTGAAATGCCCTGTGCAAAAATCAGCACCACACTTGTTAAGCAAATCGAAGCCTTCAGCCCTATGATTGGCTGTGAGAAATGCCATTATCAGGTAAAAGCTTGTCAAAGTTGATGTTCTTGTTAACTTAAATTTTATCCATCCTTACCAAAAAAGATGTATTATCTCTTCCAGCTTGTGTCAGCCACACCTGTGGTCATCAAAGCCAATCACACTTCTCCAGATGGTCTCCAGGCTGAGAACATCACTTTTACTCTGAATCCCACCATCATGGCCAGCGGTTGCCGTGTGTCTGTAAGAAACTCCTCTTTGTTTTGTGTTCCTATTTGACTAACAACACCTTCATTAAGCTTTGCAACTCTTAAGGCGTTACTTAGAGTAGCCATCACAATCATACATTTTCCCTGCTGTTTTTCAACACCTTTAACATTTAGCTTTTAATTCCATGCATGACTCTATTGAAGACAATATTAATACAAATAATAATAATATACATTTATCTTTCTCTGAAAACTACTTCTTTGAAAGTGCCCACAGCTTCTGTGAACTTTTGAATAATGCTGCCATGTTCAACCTGTAGTACCTTTATCTTCCACTAGAGGGCAAATGACAAGACTCAATACAACAGTTTCTTTGAGAAAGGCACCTTGATAAACAGGAAAATTTACAAGAATATCAAAAATGATACATTTCACCTTAAAAAGTAGAGGTCTCAAACAAGTATAAAAATAAAGCGTTTGGCATCATGGAGGGAAGTTGGTAGGATTCGGACTTGGTGTTAAAGGATTTACACCATGTGGCTAAAATGTGTGCATATTAAACCTTTTAGAAAGCCCTTATTATTAGGTAGATCATCATGTAAATGCTTGAAAACCTAGTAATTGCTATATTATTTTACCAGGGCCAGTCCATTTCATTGAGCTTTACCAGCCTTCTTGATGATGGACTCAACTACTGCAACCTCTACAACCTGCTGTCAGGTAAGTGAACAACCTGAACCATTTATTTTTCCACCACCATCTTGTCTTGGCATCTTGACAGTAAGTGCTTGAACAAATCTGTTTGTGGCTTACTACTGACTATACCCCCGTGTCTCATCTAAATCCTATTAAAGGTAACAAATGGATGCATTAATGTAAAATGCTGTAATATATCTGTCATAAATGTCTTATTGTAGCAAGCGGCCTCACCTCAGCTCCAGGGTTCATAGAGATGACAAACGAATGGGCCTGCCTTGGATACGGACTCTCCACTTGCAAAATCTAAAAGCCAGTTTTTACATTTTTAAAAGAAGACCAGGATCCAGCTCTGCAAGCTTTAGTGTAATAAAAACATATACACATTTTCTAGATAAATTAGATTTAATGCAGCTACATTTAAAAATGACCACATAACTTCTTCATATTAGACTGTCAATATTAAGAATAAATCTTCATTACAAGGTCATTATGATACTGTTGCACCTGCAAAGCTACGTCTTGTGTAGTATGTTACTAGATATCAGTTCACACAGCTCCTGAATGTGGCTGTTTGAGTGCCTTTATTGAAATATTGTGTTAAAAGTTGCTGTGTCTTTTGTTGAACTTGTTTGAAATAAGTCTATTAAAATACTTCACACACAAACAACTAAATCTGAATGTAATGTTTCATTACGTTGTCACTGACTACATAAAGCTTCTGTATTTATGTAGAAATCAAGGGAACACTAGACTGGTTGAGATTGATTGATTTCCTTTTGTTAATGTCATTGATTAACCTCACACACCATGGTTACCTGTGGAGTACCACAATCTTCAGAACTTAGGCTTAATTTACAGAATACATGCTTCCACTTGGTAAAATTATCTGTATGGGATAAGTTTCCATTGTTAAGGTGATTCATAAATCCTGATTAATCCAACCAGTTAGATAGACAGCAGGCATATCTTAAAAACATAAAAACCTAGTTGACTTTGAATTATCTGCTTTTAAATTCTGACAAGATGGAAGTTACTGTCAGTGGACCAAAACCTCTGAAAAACAAACTGCTTAGACAGTCACTTATTCAGGATGGCATGAAATCAGCATCTGATGAAAAAAAGTAAGGAACCTTGGTGTTATTTTTACCAGCGATCCAGCGCATGTGAAAACCCGGCCTTTTACACTGTTGTTAAAACGTTCCGCATGTAGTCAGTTGCTCCCACCACAAGGGTAGTGCATTGCACCAGCTAATAAGAAAGAAGAATCCCATTCTCAAAGCATGCTGGACAGCTGAAGATGTTGACCTTCAAGTTTATAAGCTATGTTTTTGTGTGTTCAGTTTTATTATAGCTGTTTCAAGAATTGATTTTAGCTTTGTTACTTTTAAAGTATTTTTGATAAGTTCGACTGAGACTGAGTTTGTTTCAGATTGTATTACTATGTGCTTACCATGGTTTTTCATTGATTTTAGTGATCTGAATCTTAAACAAATGGTGGCTACATCAACTTGTGAAACCATCAAGGATAAGTCTGTTCTGTGTACATATGTATGCCACATATTTAGTCCTGCTGACCTGACATAAAACAATAATGAATTGAAAGAAGGAAAGACCGGTGAGCGCCCTGGTCTCTTTGAGGGTGGTGTCTGTGTGCAGGAACATAAGTTTCTCTTCATCTTTATTTCTAAGTGTGTTAATTGAGTGTATTATGTGTGTAGCTTGATTTTCAATACAGACACAATCATGAAAGATAAATGTCATAGCTGAACAGTTTGATTCCTATAATGGGGCAGAAGGTAATTTATTCTTTTTAAATAGAGTAGTACACCCAAACCTTCAGGCTGTGCAAAGGAAATCACCTTTATTATATACAAAGTCTTGCACAGTGTTTTGCAATGTTTGTAAATTTAGGACTTTTAGGTCACCACGTATCTCCTGTACTTGCTGTAGACTTGGTGTCCCTTGCTTTCAGAAGATAAGACAAGTAAATGTCAACATTTAAAATGTTGTTGTCCACATATATAGATACACGAGATTAGGTAAATGCTACTGCATTCAATTTTGGATATTTTCTAAATGGACAAACTAAGCCTGCAGAAAATGTTAAACTTTCCCCTAAAATATCATTATTCTATATTTAAGACTTAAAAGAGTTGTTCTGGATTAAATAGGAAATGCACTTTGTTCTGTTTTTTAGGATCTACTTTCCTCATAGGGAATATATCCTCTTTATTGTTGTTCTCAATAGAGGTCAAATAATAAAGTTTTGTCTTTACCGATACCATTATTTTAAATTTATTGTGGATGATTGCAGATATTTTAGTCTAATAATGTTTATTTTGTTTAGTCTAGGCCTATATGTTTTTTGGCATTCTTATTATGTTTGGTCTGTGATTAAAATCTTGCAATTTTTTTCACATGTTAGGTGAAGAAGCTGGTTGAAGTAGTAGCAACTTTTTTTTCTTTCTATAATTCTATTATTCTGGATATGGAGTCATTTAAGGTGGCAAAAAATTCATATTTCAGCTCCCATCTGTATGAGATTTATTTAAAAAAACGCTCAGCACCACAAAGATGTGCTTCTTAAATTGCAATTCCATACTGAATGTGACATTATATTAACGGTTTTGTTTTGGTATTGGGATATTTATATATATATATATATATAGATATAGATATATACAGTGGAATAACAAGCATTTGATACACTGCAGATTTTGCAGTATTTCCCACTTACTGCACCGTATTGAGGGGAAGATGGATGGGGCCATGTATCTGGAGATCTTAGCCAACAACCTCCTTCCCTCAGTAAGGGCATTGAAGATGGGTCAATGCTGGGTCTTTCAGCATGACAACGACCCGAAGCACACAGCCAGAGCAACTAAGGAGTGGCTCTGTAAGAAGAATCTCAAGGTCCTGGAGTGGCCCAGCTAGTCTCGAGACCTGAACCCAATCAAAAATCTTTGGAGGGAGCTGAAGGTCCATATTGCCCAGCGACCGCAGCGAAACCTGAAGGATCTGGAGAAGATCTGTAGAGAGGAGTGGTCCAAAATATCTGCTGCAGTGTCTGCAAACCTCGTCAAAAACTACAGGAAACATCTGATATCTATAGATGCAAACAAAGGTTTCTGTACCAAATATTAAGTTTAGTTTTTTTGATGTATCTAATAATTATATCATGCAATAAAATGCACATTAATTAAATAAAAATAACACAACGTGATTTTCTGGATTTTTGTTTAAGGTTCTGTCACTCACAGTTGAAGAGTACCTCAAATGAAAGAAATATATATATATATACACACACACACACATACGTAAAGTGGAGAGAACAAATACTTGATACACTGCCGAGGACGGCTCTTTCCATCCAGGAGAGGGACGTAAACAAACTCTTCAGGAGACAGAACCCCCGGAAAGCTGCTGGTCCGGATTCTGTCTCACCAGCCAGCCTGAAGCACTGCGCTGATCAGCTGTCTCCAGTCTTCACAGACATTTTTAACACCTCACTGGAGACATTTCATGTGCC
The DNA here is from genome assembly GCF_021462225.1 of Girardinichthys multiradiatus. Lineage (NCBI taxonomy): Eukaryota > Metazoa > Chordata > Actinopteri > Cyprinodontiformes > Goodeidae > Girardinichthys > Girardinichthys multiradiatus. The sequence continues at coordinate 11,591,990 of NC_061800.1, forward strand.
AGCCTGCTTCAAGTCCTCCACCATCGTCCCTGTTCCCAAGAAGCCAAGGACCACAGGGCTTAATGACTTCAGACCCGTCGCCCTGACCTTCTGTGGTGATGAAGTCCTTTGAGCGCCTTGTGCTCTCACACCTAAAAGACATCACCGAGCCCCTCCTGGACCCCCTGCAGTTTGCCTACAGAGCCAACAGGTCTGTAGACGATGCAGTCAACCTAGCCGTTCACTTCATCCTCCGGCACCTGGACTCCACAGGAACCTATGCCAGGATCCTGTTTGTGGATTTCAGCTCTGCCTTCAACACCATCGTCCCAGTTCTGCTACAGGAGAAGCTCTCCCCGCTGAGTGTGCCCGACTCCACCTGCAGGTGGATCACTGACTTCCTGTCTGACAGGAAGCAGCGCGTGAGGCTGGGGAAGCACGTCTCTGACTCCCTGACCATCAGCACCGGTTCCCCCCAAGGCTGTGTTCTCTCTCCTCTGCTCTTCTCCCTGTACACCAACAGCTGCACCTCCAGTCACCAGTCTGTCAAGCTTCTGAAGTTTGCGGACGACACCACCCTGATCGGACTCATCTCTGATGGTGACGAGTCCGCGTACAGATGGGAGGTGGACCATCTGTTGGACTGGTGCAGCCAGAACAACCTTGAGCTCAACGCTCTAAAGACAGTGGAGATGGTTGTGGACTTCAGGCAGAACCCAGCCCCACCTGCCCCCATCACCCTCTGTGACTCCACAATTGACACTGTGGAATCTTTCCGCTTCCTGGGAACCATCATCTCCCAGGATCTCAAGTGGGAGCCAAACATCAGCTCCCTCATCAAGAAAGCCCAGCAGAGGATGTTCTTCCTGCGGCAGCTGAAGAAATTCAACCTGCCAAAGACTATGATGGTGTACTTCTACATAGCCATCATTGAGTCCATCCTCACCTCCTCCATCACCATCTGGTACGCCGCTGCTACAGCCAAGGATACGGGCAGGCTGCAGCGTGTCATTCGGTCTGCTGAGAAGGTGATTGGTTGCAGTCTACTGTCGCTCCAGGAACTGTACACCTCCAGGACCCTGAAGCGGGCAGGGAAGATTCTGGCTGATCCCTCCCACCCTGGTCACAGACTCTTTGAGACTCTCCCCTCTGGCAGGAGGCTGCGGTCCATCCGGACCAAAACCTCACGCCACAAGAACAGTTTTTTCCCATCTGCCACCAGCCTGGTTAACAAAGCCCGGAAACCACCCTGACACTCTCCCTTCCCCCCCTTTTTTTTTTTTGCTGACAGGACACTTGTAACCTGTAACTCTATGCGTTACATTAACGCTCAGCTTGGACTCCTGCTTTACTTGCACAATGATCACCTGCACTGTTGTATTGCTCTTGCATCTTATACTGCTCTATATTTACTCTCACTCACTTAAAACTGTGCACATATATTTATATTATATTGTAGATATGTTTATACTGTTTAATTTGTACTGTATTGCACCGACTACGCCAAAACAAATTCCTTGTATGTCCAAAAACGTACTTGGCAATAAAGCTTTTCTGATTCTGATATATATATATATATATATATATATATTTTATTAAATGTTGGTTATAAAATATATACCTTAATTATCTTTAAAACATTTGAGACCCTTACACCAGACTTGATTGATGTAGATCAAACAGGTTTTTTTAGAGGAGGCCAAACGCAAGATAATACAAGGAGAGCACTCCATATCATCGACAATGTTCAAAACACAGAAATTAAGACTTAGTTAATTAGTTTGGACCAAATAAAAGCATTTGATAATGTAAGCTGGTTGTTCTTGTATGAAGTATTAAAATAATTTGGATTAAAAATGACTCGATTCAGTGTATTAAAACACTGTATTATAAACCTACAGCCAGAATCAAGATAAATGGCAGTTTATCAAACATAATACAGCTTGAAAGAGGCAATAAGCAGGGCTCTGGGTTATCTCCCTTGCACAGGCAGTAGGGCAATGTGCAAACATACAGCGTGTTACACTAGCAGAACAAGAGCATTGTATAGGACTTTTAGCAGATGATATTATTGTCTTCCTCCAGAACCCAAAATCCTGTTTCTCAAATCTAGTGGACTTATTTTAAACACATGAACACTATACCAGTTACAGAATAAATTATATCTAAAACACAAATCCTATCGTTCAATTATGTACCCTCTTAGAAAATTCGAGCCAAATATAAACTGAAGTGGAACTCTGAATCTCTTAAATACTTAGGTGTGATCTTGACTAGGTCATTTTTTTTTACAATGTTTGATGCTAATTAAACAGCAAAATTGAAGGTGACATTAAAAGGGATTTAGACAGGTGGTCTACCTTGCCAACAGATTTTAGTTCCTGAATACAAATTATAAAAATCAACGTTTTTGCCTTGTATTTATTCCAATCGCTTCCATTTCCTGTTCCTCAGAGCAAGTTTAAAACATGGGATAAAGTGGTCTCAAAATTTATATGGAATGGAAAAAAGCCACGAAATAAAGTACACAACTTTGCATCTCCCCAAAAACAGAGGAGGGATGGCCCTGCCCGATTTAAAAGAGTACTTCTTTGCAGCTCAAATAAGACCCCTTGCTTGCTGGTGTAGGCTGGATAATGAATCTCTCTGGAAAGAAATCGAAAAAGAAGTACATGGTTACAAAATACAAATTTTTGTATTTGCTAAACAACTGATAACATCATTCAAGAACAAAATGAATCAAATTGGGAAATTCACACTGGAAACATGGTACTCTGTCATAGAAAAATATAATTTAAAAGTAAAGGCTCTCTTACTGAAACGGTTCAGGTAATAAAATCAAACCAGAACAAATTGACCAAGCATTTAAACAATGGGAAATAAGAGGAATCAATGCAATTTTTAATCTTTTGAAAAATGGACAATTAATGAGTTTTCAAGAATTAAAATCAAAGTATAATTTAGACGACAGAGATTTCTTTAGGTATTTAAAAATAAGAGATTACTACACAAAGCTAATTATACCAAAATTACTTGACACAAATTATGTTGTCATTGGAGTAGTGATAGATTTTAAAATCACAAAAAAGGAAAATAAACTATTTAAGCCTTTTACAACTCTCTGGGGGAGTTCAGTGATAAAACAACATTGTATCTAAAAGAGAAATGGAAAACAGAACTGAAGGTTAAAATAACAGATAAGGAATGGTTCCAAATGTATGAAATACAGAAAAGCCCAACAAATTCATTATTGTGGAGTGAATTCTGCTGGAAGAACTTAAGACGATTTTTCATAACTACTAAAATCAAAAGCAAAAAGACTTCCACATTGCAAGAATGTTGGAGAATGTGTAGCGGATTAGATGCCAATCATTCACATATTTTTGAGGGCTTCACTATAATAAATGTATATTGGGAACATAAAAATGACCAAAATTTCTGACAAAGGTAATTCTGCCCGCAAGTAAAAAGGCAATAACAAAAAAATGGCTGAAGCCATGCAGACCCGCTTAGCCAACTGGACTGGATCAGCATTGTGGAGAGAATCTCAGTAATGGAACAAATGACAAATAATCTTAGATTGCAAGGGTTTAAGTATGACAAACTGTGGGGAAAATGGATCTCATTCCATAGTGTCACTTATATATATACTGTAAATACAGTTGAATGAATAATAAAGGTATGTATGTAAAATATTGCTATAAAAATCATCCAGACTGTTGTCCACTTTTGTGTTTTCTGTTTTTTTGTGTTTTTTGATTGTGTTTTGCAAAACAGTTCCTCTCTCTTGTCAAGACACGATTTGAACATTTGTTGGCGACTGAAAAAAACTATATCTTACTGACTTCAAAACTGAAATTAACTTACCATTTACTAGATATTATTTAAAAAACCTTTGTTGGAACAATTATTATAACAAATGAAAGAGGGTAGTCAGTGTGTACATCATCAGAACAAAATGATGAAAATAAGCACTCACTGTATATATTTCTATTGTTACACGCAGTTTTTTATTTTTTATTTTTTTTTGTTATAACATGTAATTGAATTTTAGAAATCTTTGAAAACTGAAAGCAAGTGGCACAATCATTTTGAAAGTAGGCAACAGAAGAATGACACGCTGTGGTTCACCACTGGCTCACAATGATGCGGTCCAGATGTAGATGAAAGTGGAACGTAATATAGACGATCGGACCATTTTAACATCACACTGAACCAGTGAAGGTAAGGTAAGTATATTTATATAGCGTTTTTCAGTAACCACTCAAAGCGCTGTACATACAATTACAATACAATCACAAAGCAAATAAACACAGATAGAGACACAGAAAAACAAATCAAATGATAAAATCAAACAACAGAGTTAATTTAAAAAAGTAAAATAAAATAAAGAGAATAGAATAATGGACAAGAAAATGAAAGGAAAATTGGACTGAAAACGTAACTAATAATGTTTAGATAATACAGTCAAAGGCCACTCTAAACAAATAAGTTTTTAATCTTGATTTAAAGCAACTTAGGGTTTCGGTGCTTTTACGGTTTTCCGGCAGTTTATTCCAGATTAGTGGAGCATAAGAACTAAAAGCCGCTTCTCCATGTTTGGTTCTGGTTTTGGGTATGCAGAGCAGATTTGAGCGAGATGACCTGAGAGGTCTGGGTGGTTGATACACTGACAACAAGCCTGTAATGTATTTTGGTGCTAAGCCATTCAGTGATTTATAGACTAACAGAAGTATTTTAAAGTCTATTCTCTGAGCTACAGGGAGCCAGTGTAAGGACTTTAGAACCGGGGTGATGTGCTCCACTTTCTTAGTTCTAGTGAGGACGCGGGCAGCAGCGTTCTGGATCAACTGCAGCTGTTTGATCGACTTTTTAGGCAGACCTGTGAAGACACCGTTGCAGTAATCAATTCTACTAAAGATGAACGCATGAATTAGTTTTTCAAGGTCCTGTTGAGACATTAGTCCTTTAATCCTGGAGATGTTCTTTAGGTGATAGAGGGCTAACTTTGTTGCTACCTTTATGTGCCTCTGAAGGTTCAGGTCTGAGTCCATCACTACACCCAGGTTTCGAGCCTGACTGGTGGTTTCTAGCTGTATTAACTGAAGCTGTGTGCTAACCTTTAAACGCTCTTCCTTTGGTCCAAAGATTATTACTTCAGTTTTGTTTTGATTCAGCTGAAGAAAATTTAGGCCCATCCATGCATTGATTTCTTCTAAGCATTTACCCAGCGCTTGAATGGGTTCATGGTCACCTGGTGACATCATAACATATAGCTGTGTGTCGTCTGCATAGTTATGATAACTTACGTTGTTCTTTATTAAAATCTTAGTTAGGGGGAGCATGTAGATATTGAATAGGAGGGGCCCTAAGATAGACCCTTGGGGAACGCCACATGTGATTTTTGTGCTCTCTGATGTAAAGTTACCTACTGACACAAAAAAGTCCCTGTCCTTCAAGTAGGATTTAAACCAGTTGAGTGCTGTACCAGAAAGGCCGACTCAGTTTTCCAGGCACTCTAATAAAATGGAGTGATCAACAGTGTCGAATGCTACACTAATGTCCAGTAATACCAGCACTGTGGTTCTTCCACAGTGTGCATTTATATGGATGTCATTGAACACCTTGACAGGAGCAGTCTCTGTACTGTGGTGAGCAGGAAGCCTGACTGGAAGACATCGAAGCGGTTGGTCATTGTTAGGAAGTTGTTTAACTGCTGAAACACAGCAGGTGAGAACATCACTGAAGTTTTCTGACGGGTCAAAAAAGAAAACAGCACAGCTGGAGCAGACTGACAGGAGCACAGACCTAAACCTTCGGTTTTCTGTCCTCTTCTGACAAAATGGCACATAATCCTGAGCTCATTACAATAGCTTTGATACTGATACAACATGCAGTCAGTATGTTTCTGCTGATAGTCCTCTTCTCCATCCTGCAGTATGTATTTGACATGCACTTTGTTTGCTCTTGCAAGCCTGGTTTTCACAGAGTCGGTGCCTACTACTTTGTTTTGCCTCCGATGATCCTAACCTTAGTCGTTATCATTGTTGAGCCTTTTTACCGCAGAAAACCTTTTACCACTCAGTGTTTTTTCAGATTTCTATGCCCTAATAGCTGTTGTTGTCACTACACTTTAAAGTTTATCCAAATGTATTTGAGTTTCACAGCACTCTGGATTTCCCTGGTTTTCTTTGATGGAGACTGGTACTTTTGCAGTGGTTTTATGCCGTAGGACAAGACTGTTATGTTTCATGATTCTGTTATGTTCACTGGTTCTAAAAGCATGTTTTAATTATTAATCTTTTTTTCTCACACCATGTGTAATCCATAACAGAAACAGTATTAATTCTGACTTCAGATATGTAATTGAAAAATCTTATGTAGAGTTTTTATAATATTCAGTACTGAACAAATTGTAATTCACTGTATGGGACCTAAAATAAAGAGAGATTTCAATTCAAGCATTCTTTATTTCATAATTGAATGCATAAAGCATTGCTCGTACTATAAGAGGTACTTTTGACCACATTTGTATCTAATTACTTTTAATGTACTAAATTCTAAATAATCTACCACAGTAAAAAGGGAACTTGTTATGACGTAGCATAACTTCTTATTTAAATAAAGGCAACATCCAAAATAAAAAACGATTTGCTTTTTTATCCCTGTTGATGTTATCTTTCTGGGTCTCAAGAACAGTTTTAACCTAGACACCCAAACTAATAACCTACAAAATTCAGACAATCTAGCTTTTCCTTTCTTCAAAATGCTTCCTGCTGATGGGGGCAGTTGTATCATGAACAGTGTACAGTTGTATGTACAGTTGTAATGCTAAGTTAGTGTGTACTGTTGACCCTGGTAAAGATGGCTAAAATCTCTTCAGATGTTTTTTTATTGCAGTGACACAATGTCACACCAACAATGTTAGAGAAATTCAACCTTTGATTTAGGTTAGTTAATTAGTGTCATAATGTTGGCTTTTACTGACTGAGCATAGAACTGCAGGTCAGGTCAGGTTACCACTCTGATAGCAACAACAGGCTGATGCCTCCCTCCAGGTTCCTGCTCCTTAAGAAGCTCCAGCTGATTGAGAAGCACCTAAGAGTCAACATAAATTAGGGCCAAGTTTTGCCATATTGTTTGAACTGATATCTATTATTCTCATTAAATGACTTAACGATTGTTGATAAGACACTGTTTAAAACGTCTTAACCAATTTTGAACTTTCTCTTTCAGGGTTATGATTCGACTCCATGAGCATTTTCCTTTTATTCTTTAGTCTATTCTAATCGGTTTCTAACCTGTCTTGATATACACTACTACAGAGTATATCACTCATTTGATCTTCTAGACAACTGAATGAGTTATTGCTGCAACTTACTCTTATTTACGTTTTTTTCATGGCATTAGTTTTACTAATAACTCAGATTTTCTGTTTACTTTGGTTTCTCTCCTTCAGCAACTAAAGGAACTACTGTAGCCATCAACTTTGCATTTTGTTTGACATAGAAAGTACTCCTGGGTCAGTGTTGTTGTTTGTTTGGTTCATGTTTTCAGCCCCCCAGATTCTGCTAGGGGGTTTCTTCCTTAGGGAGGTCTCCTCTCCACTGCCATTACATGCATGCCATGTGTGAAGGATTGCTGCAAAATTAAAGACCGCTTGCAATGGGGACTCTGCCAGTTGGTAGGGCCGAGCCACCATGTGCAGAGCCTATAGTCCTCAACATGGTTGTCCTGGGTTTTATTCCTGATCTTAGGTCATTCGCCTTATAACTTCCCTTACGCTTTAAAAGCTCTTTCCTGTCATATCACTCTTAAGTTAAGATTAATACTGTCAAAACAATCTTTAAACAAGTAAACAAACATGACACTATCCAACTGATTGTCTGTCGCTACGTGTTCGTTGAGGGGGAGTAATTGCAGCAAAGTCAGTGACATTTCCCTAGATAGAAAACATTTTACCATTTAGAATAAGAAATTGAACTTGACTGCATTGTTTTATAACTCTAGGATCGAGTTAATATATATTTGAACACACACACACACACACACATATATATATATATATCCCAGCAGCCGTAAGACTGTTGAATTCCGGTGGAGTACAGCAGCCCTGTAGCTTTCTACATTTAATTACCAACCCTCCATTGGTCGTCTGCACATTGAACATGTCTGCTACATTTGCAAATTAGCACATTTGTACAATACACTACTCATACATATCTGTTTTACCTGCTTGGCACTGATGCTTTTTGTAGTCTTTACCACTCCATCTTGTTTTCAAAACTCTTCCTTCCATCCTTTTAGTGTGTCATAGTTTACTGTTAGGGCTTACTTGATATAGGACCCAGAATGCAGACCAGAAGGCAGCATGATGGTAAGTGAAAAAAGGTTTAATAACAAAAACTCACACTCAGCAGGAGGCAGGAACAAAACAAACGTGCAGGCTAGACAGACATGGCATGATCAAAAAAACAAGACTTGGTTTGAGAAGTTTGTCACGAAGAACAACTGAACAGGAGTGTACAGTATATATGGAATGTAAACCAGGTGGAGCTAGGAGACACATTAGTTTGGGCAGGTGAACCGAATAAACTTAATTGACAGACAGAACAAAACGTGGCTGCGGCAAAAACAGAAACTCTTGAACACAAACTAACAGAAACTAAAAAAAACATGAAGCAAAAGCATAACTAGATCCGAAAACCAAACTTGACAAAACATGAACAAGATGACAAAACTAAAGCATGACCAGAAAAATAACAGAAACATGATTCAAAATCTAAGAAGAATAATAACAAAAGAACGAGATAAAACCTTAACTGTGAAAAACATAAGAAAAAAACCAAACAACCCCAAATCATAACAGTTTATTATTAAACCCTGGAATACAAAATTGTGTACCATGATGTCAGGAAGCATGTTGGTTATGACAATAAGGTTTTCTTAAATCCATGAACGAACAGAGAAATGAGACTGTGTAGATTAGGAAGGAATAGAAAAGCAACTTCACCAATTCCCATGTCCTGTTCAGAAATTCTACCAACCTCAAATATCCATGTGACTCACAGTTTGAATTACCAGACTTGTGTAACCTTACAAACTCAAAATAAAACTGTGAGAAACCAAACTTTTTAGGTTTTCAGTTGCTGTTTATGTCACATGTGAAAAGGTCAGATCTGTTTGTCTGTTTGTTCATCTGTATTGTTACCTTCAAACAATAGAGATGACTTCAAGTGATACAAATGAACTAAAACTGAAGACCCTTGACTGTTATTTTCATCATGTTGAAAGCATTAGGGCATGCAGTTCCTATGTATTTGTCCTCCGTGTCCTTTTCCCCTATGCTTTCGGTGCAGAGTAAACCCTGAGGATAAACACTGGGTCAGGATAGGGATATTCTTATCTATGTTATGAATTCTTTCCCTGTGGAAAGTTTAAGAAAGAGTTTTCAAAATATTAGTAGAATCTGTTTTCCAAATGCATGTCTGTGCCAACTTATTCTCTGACCTTTGCGTATGGATGAGATTTGAGTGAGTAGAACAAACAGTGATGAAGAAGAGAATGGAAAGTGAAAGCTGATGGACAGAAACAACGACTGACTGATCAGTCAAACATTCACCGAAATCAAGACGTTTTGTCCAAATGGATTACCAAAGTCTGGATCAACGTGGTTAAATTTTGATGGTGGTGTTTTTACTCACTGTAACTTTCTTTAATCTTTCAGAAAAATTGTTTTGCACCATTTGGTTCTCAACAGGGAAATGCAATCCATCCAGCAACCTTTCGGCTTAAAAGTAAGTCACCAAATCAAGGCTGGTAAGCCTTTCCAACCAAGGTAGACAAGGCTCAGAGACACCTAAAGGGACCTGAAGCAGGAAGCCCAAGGTGCTTCAGAGAAAGTAATTAATCCTTGCCTACACATTCTTCCCCTCATGCTCTGAACAGTAATTTATAAATCTAAATTATGGGCATAAACACAGTTTACCTTTCCAGAGAGAGAGAACATTTGAAACGGTTAAAGACTTATCAAGTAAAGAAAACCTTTAAGGTAAAAGGGAAAAAGAAGAAAAATGTATTTACCAACTGACAAAGTCAACAACTGACAAAGTAAAGAAGTTGAGTTTATTCGGGAATAGAACAGTGGACATTTTGATATTATTTATGGAAGTAAAAGAGGGAAGACAAATCTGTTTAAGGAAGTAATTAAACGTTTTTCTGACAACTGAAGTCTGCATGTAAAATAGGAAATAGGAATGTAAAGTTCATAACACTGCATCATGTGAAGTAACTGCTTGACACAGCTTAGTGTGTGTGTGTGTGTGTGTGTGTGTTTGTGTGTGTGTGTGTGTGGTAGGGGTCCATTAACCACACTTTCGTAATGTTAATTCTGTTTTTGAAACACATCCTCTAAATCATGAAGCAGTGGTTTGCAGCATGTTGGCCTGAACTAAAGGGTGGATTGTGAAACACGATGTGGGGTTTCTTCAGATGATTTCCAGGTTATGAAGCTATGTACTGAGAATGAAGCAGCATCTTTGACTGAATCGGAATAAGGCTGCAGGTCCAGATCATGTCAGCCCTAGAGTCCTGAAGGCCTGGTTAGAGCAGCTCTGTGAGACTCTGCAGCACCTGTTCAATCTTAGCCTGACCCAGAAGAAGGTTCCAGTGTTGTGTAAGACCTCCTGTCTTGTTCCGGTACCAAAGAAAACTCTCCCATCAGTCCTCAATGACTATAGATCTGTTGCCCTGACATCCCATATCATGAAGGTCCTAGAGAGATTCCTGTTGTCCCACCTGAGTAAGCAAACAGTAAACCATCAGGACCCCCTTCAGTTTGCTTATCGCTGTGGAGTTGGAGTTGAAGATGCCATCATACACCTGCTTCAACAAACCCACTGTCATCTGGACAAAGCCAGCAGCACTGTGAGGATCATGTTCTTTGATTTCTCCAGTGCATTTAATACAATTCAACCTGATTTGCTTTGTCAGAAACTCCAGAAGACTCAGGTGGAGGCCTCAACAATCTCCTGGATCAAAGACTACCTGACAAACAGACCACAGTTTGTGAGACTGAAGGGTTGTGAGTCTAACCAGGTAGTCAGCAGCACAGGAGCACCACAGGGGACTGTACTCTCACCATTCCTCTTCACTCTTTACACCTCAGACTTCCAGTACAAGACAGACTCCTGTCATCTGCAGAAATACTCGGATGATTCTGCAGTTGTGGGGTGGATCAGAGATAGACAAGAAGATGAGTACAGGAAGGTGGTGGACCGCTTTGTGGCATGGTGTGGAAACAATCATCTCATTTTGAACGTGACTAAAACAAAGGAGAAGATTGTAGATTTTAAGAGAAACAGGAATAAGTCAAAAACTATTTCCATCATGGGAGAAGAGGTGGAGGTGGTGGAGGAGTATAAATACCTCGGTGTTCACCTGGACAACAGACTGGAGTGGAGATGCAACTGTGAAGCCATCTACAAGAAGGGACAGAGCAGACTGTACTTCTTGAGGAAGCTTAGGTCCTTTGGTGTTTGCAGCAAGATACTGCATATCTTCTATAAGTCTGTTGTGGAAAGTGTGATCTCTTCTACCATCATCTGCTGGGGAAGCAGCATCAGAGCCAGGGACTTAAAAAAGCTCAACAAGCTGATAAAGAAGGCTGGCTCTGTTCTGGGGACTCCTCTAGAACCTCTGGAGATCATTGTGGAAAGACGGATTCTTCATAAAACGAAGAACATTATGGAGAACCCTGAGCATCCTCTTCATGAGACTGTCCTACAACAACAGAGTGTCTTCAGTCAGAGGCTTCTTCAGATCTGTTGTAAGACAGAAGCTACAGGAGATCCTTCCTGCCCACAGTCATCAGCATCTACAACGGCTCTTTGAAGAAACCTTCATAATGAGCTACAACAACATTTAATTTCCCTTTGAGATTAATAAAGTATTTTTGAATTGAATTGAATTGAATGTCATGTCAGCAGTGCAGACCATTTCAGCTGTGATGACACTACAGCCTTATAATATCGCCTGTAGTCATGTGGTTGATGATCCTAGATGTTCCACTCTCTGTAAACTCTCTTTTGTCCTCTCCCTGGGCCTACTCCTTATACTACTCTACCTGCTCCTCTCCATTAGGTCTGCTTCTTTGCCCAGGCCACTTATTCACTGTGATCCAACAGTTCCTCTCCCTTGTCAAGACATGATTTGAATTCTCCTAGGTTCTGTTTACGGCACCAATCAACATCAGTCCCAGAAGAGAACATGTGTCAGTCTAATAGAACTTTAACACCAATGTCAACCTGGAATTTATTTTACTGCATCTAAGGTTAAGATTATTATATTTGCTATTCTGGTGTGCATTGTGAACATCTGTAAATAGGACCAAATGATCTAGAATTTTGGTTTGAGGAATATCTTGCTTGTTAAGAAAATGTAAGAATTTTAGAAATTTGTTCATTGAAAGCATATCTTGTGTCAGTGGTGGGGCCACGAATGTCCTAGTTGTATTTAATTTTGATAAGAGAGACTGTTTAAACATTTGTTGGCAACTGAAAAAAACTATATCTTACTGACTTCAAAACTGAAATTAACTTAGAATCATTTACAAGATGTTATTTAAAAAAACTTTTGTTGGAACAGTTATTATAAAAACTAAAAGAGGGTAGTCGGTGTGTACATCATCAGAACAAAATAATGAAAATAAGCATTCACTTTATATATTTCTATTGTTACACGAGGGTTTTATTTATATTGTTTTTTTATTATAACATGTAATTGAATTTTAAAAATCTCTGAAAACTGAAAGCAAGTGGCACCATCATTTTGAAAGTAGGCAACAGAAGAATGACATGCTGTGGTTCACCACTGGCTCACATTGATGCGGTCCAGATGTAGATAAAAGTGGAACGTAATTTAGACGATCGAACCATTTTAACATCACACTGAACCAGTGAAGGTGAGAACATCACTGAAGTTTTCTGACAGGTCAAAAAAGAAAACAGCACGGCAGGAGCAGACTGACAGGAGCACAGACCTAAACCTTTGGTTTTTTGTCCTCTTCTGACAAAATGGCACATAATCCTGAGCTCATTACAAGACTTTTGAAACCGATACAACATGCAGTCAGTATGTTTCTGCTGATAGTCCTCTTCTCCATCCTGCAGTATGTATTTGACATGCACTTTGTTTGCTCTTGCCAGCCTGGTTTTCACAGAGCCGGTGCCTACTACTTGGTTTTGCCTCCGATGATCCTAACCTTAGTCGTTATCATTGTTGAGCCTTTTTACCGCAGAAAACCTTTTACCACTCGACGTTTTTTAAGATTTCTATGCCCCAATAGCTGTTGTTGTCGCTACACTTTAAAGTTTATCCAAAAGTATTTGAGTTTCACAGCTCTCTGGATTTCCCTGGTTCTCTTTGATGGAGACTGGTACTTTTGCATAAAGACAAACCTTAACTCAAATCAGACTGGAATGCCTTGTAAAAATCGGACCTACGCTGAGCAACGCATTATGGACTCCTACAAGACTGAGTCACTGGTAAGTATCACTGCTTTGATTTGAGCTCTCACCAAGTTTATTTTAATGAAACTCCCATAAGGCTACTGGAATAAATGTGTTGAAGTATTTTATGCATCCCTGTATTTATTTTAGGCACAAAACAAAAACTGTCATATTGGCATAGAATTTGCTAAATCCGCTCTCAGACTGAGTATAGTAGTACAAAAGAAGGCTTTGAGGCTTTCAATTTAATCTAATGTAATTTAATGTAATATAATACGTATTAAGTTGGTTGCGTGTGAAGTAGGCAGATGCTAAACAAAAATGACAAAACACTTTAATTCAAGTTCTCTGTAACTGTCCCTTAGGAAAAAGGCAGATCGTTATGAGCATTATTCACTTTTCTTTTTTTTTCAGGTCTATGGCCTTTGGCTCTGCTCCGGTTTTCTGTTTCTGTGGAGCATCTGGGAGCTTATGAGAGCTTTTATGTCAGGGTGCAAATGTGTTCCCTACTACAGCGTGGTGTACACAAAATTATTCGCGGAAGAAGTCGGCAACCATTTGAATGATGAGCTACAAATAATAGCCAAGGAAAAAGCAGAAAGACTATGTAAGCCCTATATACAAAGTATCAGGCATCATGAGGACCTAGAAGGTGGTGTGAATGTCATCAAAAACATTTCTGAAGTTTGGAAAAAAATGTCAACGTCAGACTTCTTCATCACTGAAGGTGAAAGAGAAGAACATTGAGACAACAACGGAGACAACAATGAAGAAAGGACAGAATAGAACATAAGTATCTTATTTCATTAACATTAAAACACATCCTCATGCCATAGGCCAGGTCTGTTATGTTTCATGATTCTGTTATGTTCACTGGTTCTAAAAGCATATTTTTCCTATTAATCTTTTTTTCTCTAAAATGTGCCAATGTCATCTCACACCATGTGTAATCCATAACAGAAACAGTATTAATTCTGACTACAGATATTTAATTGAAAAATCTTATGTAGAGTTTTTATAATATTCAGTACTGAACAAATTGTAATTCACTGTATGGGACCTAAAATAAAGAGAGATTTCAATTCAAGCATTTTTTATTTCATAATTAAATGCATAAAGCATTGCTCGTACTATAAGACGTACTTTTGACCACATTTGTATCTAATTACTTTTAATGTATTAAATTCTAAATAATGTACAAGAGTAAAAAGAGAACTTGTTATGACGTAGCATAACTTTGTCGTCGGCTTCCGCTTTATCACGGGGGTAGCAGACTCAACAGAGACGCCTAGACAACCCTTTCCCCAGACACCTCCTCCAGCTCCTCCAAGGGGAGCCCAAGGCGTTCCCAGGACAGCCGAGAGACATAGTCCCTCCAGCGTGTCCTGGGCCGTCCCCTGGGCCTCCTCCCGGTGGGACGTGTCTGGAACACCTCCCGAGGAAGGCGTCTAGCAGGCATCCGGTATAGATGCCCGAGCCACCTCAACTGGCTCCTCTCGATGTGGAGGAGCAGTGGCTCTACTCCGAGCCCCTCCCGGATGGCCGAGCTCCTCACCCTATCTCTAAGGGAGTGCCCGGCCACCCTACGGAGGAAGCTCATTTCAGCCGCTTGTATCTGGGATCTCGTTCTTTCGGTCATGACCCAAAGTTCATGGCCATAAGTGAGGGTAGGAACGTAGACCGACCGGTAAATTGAAAGCTTCGCTTTTCGGCTCAGCTCTCTCTAGACCACAATGGATCGGCACGGTGCCCCCATTACTGCGGCAGCCGCACCGATCCGTCTGTCAATGTCCTGCTCCATTCTTCCCTCACTCGTGAACAAGACCGCGAGATACTTAAACTCCTCCACTTGAGGCAGGAGCTCCCCTCCAACCTGAAGAGGACAAGCCACCCTTTTCCGGTCAAGAACCATGGTCTCTGACTTGGAGGAGCTGATCCTCATCCCAGTCACTTCACACTCGGCGGCAAACCGCCCCAGCACATGCTGTAAGTTTTGGCTAGAGGGGGCCAGCAGGACCACGTCACCTGCAAAAAGAAGAGACAAAATCCTCTGGATAGACTTGAAGTACTCAGGGCGGATCTCATGCACCCCCGAAGCCCTACCACTGCGAAGCTTTTTAACCACCTCAGTGACTTCAGTCTGGGTGATGAAAGAGTCCAACCCCGAGTCCCCAGCCTCTGTTTCCACCAGGGAATGCGTGATGGCAGGATTGAGGAGATCCTCAAAGTACTCCATCCACCGCCCGATAATGTCCCCAGTTGAGGTCAGCAGCCCCCCACCTCCACTGTAAACAGTATTGGCGAAGCACTGCTTCCCCCTCCTGAGGCCAGAATCGCTTCGAGGCCAACCGGTAGTACTTCTCCATGGCCTCACCGGACTCCTCCCAGGCCCGGGTTTTTTCCTCGGCCACTGCCCGGGTTGCGGCACGCTTGGCCTCATGGTACCTGTCAGACGCCTCAGGAGTCCCACAAGCCAACCACAGCCGATAGGACTCCTTCTTCAGCTTGACAGTGTCCCTTAGTGTCAGTGTCCACCACCGGGATTGCCGCTGCGACAGGCACCGCAGACCTTACGGCCGCAGCTACGGGCAGCAGCATCGACAATAGATGCGGAGAACATGGTCCACTCGACTCTATGTCTCCGACATACCCCGGAATCTGGTCAAAGCTCTCCTGGAAGTGGGAGTTGAATACATCCCTGGCCGAGGGCTCCGCCAGGCGTTACCAGCAGACCCTCACTATGCACTTGGGTCTGCCAGGTCTGTCTGGCTTTCTCCTCCTCCAGCAGATCCAACTCACCACCAGGTGGTGATCAGTGGACAGCTCAGCCCCTCTCTTCACCCGAGTGTCCAAAACATGTGGCCGAAGGTCTGATGATACGACAACAAAGTCGATCATCGACCTCCTGCCTAGGGTGTCCTGGTACCAAGTGCACTGATGGACACCCTTATGTTTGAACATGGTGTTCGTTATGGACAATCCGTGACTAGTACAGAAGTGCAATAACAAAACACCAATCGGATTCAGATCAGGGAGGCCATTCCTCCCTATCATGCCTCTCCAGGTGTCACTGTCGTTCCCCACGTGGGCGTTGAAGTCCCCCAGCAGAATAATGGAGTCCCCGGGAGGGGCGCTATCCAGCACCCCCGACAGGGACGCCAAGAAGGCCAGGTACTCCGCACTACCACTCGGCCCGTAGGCTGAAATGATAGTCAGAGACCTCTCCCCAACCCGAAGGCGCAGGGATACGATCCTCTCATCCACTGGGATAAACCCCAACACGAGACGGCTCAGGTGGGGGGCAACAAGCAAACCCACACCAGCCCGCCGCCTCTCCCCGTGGGCCACTCCAGAGTAGAAGAGAGTCCAACCCCTCTCAAGGAGATGGGTTCCAGAGCCCAAGCTGTGCGTGGAGGCGAGCCCAACTATTTCTAGTCGATATCTCTCGACCTCCCGCACAAGCTCAGGCTCCTTCCACCCCAGCGAGGTGACATTCCACGTCCCTAGAGCCAGCCTAAGCATCCG